>NC_033795.1:37240348-37251756 GCF_001876935.1 Asparagus officinalis
AAAAACATCAAAAACGCATTTTTCGATAATTTTTCTAGATTCTTTCATTTTAGAACTTCTCCAACTATTTTGAACCTATCCTTAAACATGGTTAAGCAGTTGTTAACTACGGATAACGTCAAATCATCAACTCTTATCAAAAAATGCTGCAAAAAAAGCCTATAAATACAAACCAAAGGACTTCATTTAAATGATCTGAGATCAGAGGGTGAGTTGTTGTCAAATTGAAGAGTGGAGCACGAATTTAAGAGAGCTTAATAGATCTTAGCGAAGTTCTTTAGCATAAAGAAGGAGAGTGTGAGAGATCTGAGGCCCGTTTCACATTTCCTCCGTATCAAACTTGGTTTTGATCTCGAGAAGAGTCGTAATTTCGCTTGGTTAAGATTTATCACTTCTGCGATTACTTTCTTTGTGAAGTAAGAGCTTTGATCATCAATCTATCAACCGGATCTGATCCGTGACAGTCCATGGACTAACGCATCCCCGGCACAAGCAAAGATCTCACGCAAGCAACGGGTGATAAACGTCATCTGCGTTTGTTTAAAGAGAGAGTTGTAACCTTTTTATTTTATTTGTGTGAGAGATGTCTTATAAAAAGGCTCACTCTTTTGAACTTGTTGTAAGTCGATAAACGATTATAACGAGTTTCCAAATAATGAAATTAACTTTCACCGCAAATAGTCCTGAATTAATATTAGTTTTAAGTATTTATATTATAAGATCGGGTTGCTCTCAGGAGTAATATTTTGAGGAAGCAGTACTCATTAGAGGTGAGTTCATTTCTTTTTAGTATTTATTTTATAACATAAAATTCCGTGCGTATTATAATGGATTGATATTGTATTTGAAAAATAATTATTCTATTTTTCTTATATATAGAAAATAATATATGATTTGATCGATTGTTTTGCGGCCTAACTCACATTATGATTTTGACTTCTTATTAGATATTGGAAATAAATTTGATTTCATATAAATGTGATAAGTGATTTTGATTCTCATGCGATCTCAAATTACTAAGAATATCAATTTATTTAAAAGTTATTAGATAAATAAGTGATTTAATTGTGTTTCAATGGGTTAACGAGTTCAATAGTTTGTTCGTGATTTGATATTTTGAATAAAAGTGAATAAAGAGAATTTGTTGAATCATTATAGTTGATATGATGAGTTTACTCTTGTTCACTTAATTTGGAAGTGCTAGAAATTTTCACAAGTAAATAAATTTGTATCAATAGTACTTTGTAACAAGCAATGTGTTTTCGAGATCAAGTAATGTGACAACTAATGAGTTTTGAAATTTAGCAATTTGATATTTGATGTTGTTTAAAAGCAAATAATTTGACAAGAGATGTGTTTCCAAAATTAAGCCATTGGACAAGCGATTCTTAATGTTTTCAAACCCTTAAAAAAGTCCATTATAGAGTGATATGTTTATGTTTGTCATATGGTTAGAATGCACCTTTATGTGGCCCGTTGTGGGCATTTGTGATGTGGCCTTTTAGCATTTGTGATGTGGCTCTTTTTAGGATTTGTAATGTGGCCGGCAGTCTATGACGGAGTTAAGTGCATTCTGTTCCCAGGAACTATGTGTTATGTGATGCATTTTGGCATTCTCATGCTACTAGGCTATAATTTGTATCCTTAGTATGACCTATGAGGCGATTCTTGTATTTTATGTAGGTTTCATCGAGATTTTGAAATTCTTAGATTTGATTGTGATTCTAAGAGCATAATAATATTTTGGTTTTGCCAAGTTTAATAATTCATTTTATTTCTTAATAATTACTTGTTTTTAAAAGAGATTTTAATTCTAAAATATGTACGATATATTCAGCTTGCACTTTCTTTCTTGAATATAACAATAGTATATTATTGTGGACCAAGTCTTGCCATTTTTTAGTATCCTACGCCAAACTTATAGTTTATTATTTTTGGGAATTATTATTATTATTTTGTTATATATCTAGAAACTCTAGTGGGAAATGTTCTCACTGAGATTTAGCTTACCTCGACGTTTTCCAATTTTTTTCAAATCCGATATAGCAATGTAATAATTTGAATTTCGGTTGTGGGCATTGTAAAGAAGTGCTTATATGGAAACCACAACTTTAGTGGTGATATGTGCAGCAGTTGAGAGTGTTTTGCATTGTAAAATAATTTTAATGGTAAGGTTGTGAAATGTAAATAGCGATTATAAGCAAGTATTTGTATATTTTGAGATAGCTATGTTATATGAAGTCTCAGGCTTGACTTTTGCACGGAACTTATATTGTACATAGGTCACTGCTGTCGGGAAACTCATATTTATAAATCTTTGCTGTAGTTCGGAGCATGACAGTATGATGGTATCAGAGCCTTAGGTTTCAACATTAGAAACCTTGTATGGTGCGTTAGCATAGAATATATGCGCTAGCTGAGTGTTATCGTATGGATCGATTATGTGACCTATATATCTGTATATATATGTATATATACATGTATGCATATAAATATTTTATAGTGAAACCTTTTTGGTTTGTTAAGGAAAATAAATGTGCGGTTAGCTGTTTTATTTCATTTTAGAATTTTTCTGGTGTTGATTTTAACATTTGTTTATTTTATTTTGTTTTGTTCTTTTATTTTAGTGTGCTAATGGATAGTTCCCCTTTTTCTAGGATGGCGGTAACTCATTCAACTTCTAGTTCCTTGTATACCATGTCTAGCTCCATGATTTCCGTAGAAAGCTCCTAGGAACCCAACCTAAGAGACTAGGAACACGAGTCCGATGAGACTGACCCAGAAGAGATATTGGCTGACCGTGCGACACTAGACTCCTCGGAGGTCAAGTCGATAGAGGTTATTGTTATAGATTCTTTAGAGTCTAAAATTGATCCTTTTGATGAGCAGGAGCTAGTAGTGGAGATTATTCCATTTGAGTCCTCACCTTCAAAAATTACCCTGATCACGTCCGGCTTCTCTAACATTGAGTCCCATGTGACCGGGACTTTTAGTGATAACTAAGGACTCGCCTCCTCTAAGGGCGAGTCAAGTAGAGAGCGAGTCAAGTATTCTAGATATAGTAGACTTTTCGACCTTGATGGGTGGGGGACTTCTAGTATCTAGATCTTATATCAAAATCTGATAGTGTGCAAGACTCGAAGGAGGCCGAGCCAACCGAAGAAGAGCCTATGTAAGGACCATGAAATTTTGATACTAGTTAAAATAATTTTCTGGTATTTTAAAATATTTAATTATGATTTTTAAAAGAGTAATTGTATTTTTCTCGATTTTCTATAATTTTCTATGATTTAAAAATCTAATTATATATTTATTTAAATGATTTTGATATTTATAAATTTATTTTGTGTGGTAAAAATTTCTGGAATTAATTTGTTGTGTTATCGGTACTGTTACGTATTATTTTAAATAATATGTTGTACAATTAATATTATTACGTATTATTTCATATAATACATGGTATTATTAATTACGTGTTTTTGGTATAATTTATTGTATTATTTTTATTGTTACATATTATATGTCGTATTAGTATAACTAGTACGTTTTACTGTGTACGTAATTATCCCATAATTATTTGATTTTAAATTTAAGTAAAATTATTTTTATTATTAATTATTCTCGTTTAATTATATAATATGGGTATATTTTGACTATTTCGTATCAACTGTTGTATTAGCACAACATGTACGTTTTTATTTGTAGATAATTATTATGTAATTAGTTTAATTTTTAAATACCTGTAACTATTTAATTTTAATTATATTTGTTATTTAAATATCAAACCCTAACTCTCTCTTTATATATATATATACATATATCTCTCTCTCTTCTCTCTCCTGTTCATGAGAAAAACCTCGCCGCCCCCGTTATCATCTTCTTCTTCCTCTCTCTTTCTCTCTCTCATCATCTCAGCTCCATCACCCGCGTTCGCCATCACCCCAGCCCGAGCTCCACCCCTCTGAAACATTATGATTTAGGGCGTCTGTTTGTTTGTTCTATATGTTATTCGATTGTGTTCTACTCTATGTTTATTTCTTAATGTTATTTTCAATTTGTTATTATGCATGTTCTGTATACCGTTATTATAATCTTTATTGTACTTTTGCCTAATTTGTTCTTGCATTCTTGGCTTATATCTTGTGCTTTTCTAGTAATATTGCGTTATTTCCTCATGTTTAGTATTATTTAGTCATTTTACATTATCATTGGTCTGCTATTGTATATTGTATTATAGGTGTATTATTATACTTGCTAGCTTGTTTCATTTAGTATATTTCATTTCATTGTCTTACTTCCAATTACATGTATCATCATTGTTTGATTTAATTTGATCAATCGTTTCATCTTTCTTAGTTTGTTTATGTTTGCTACTTATTTTCTATATACAGTTTCTTATTCATTTAATAACTTACTTTTATTTTGTTCTTTGTCCGTGTTTAGTCTGCTTCTTTTATTTAGTCATAATATATATATATAAAGTGTGTGTTTTTGATAATTATTGTTGTGATATACGACTATTAATTATTTATTTGTTTTGATATGATATACTACATATAATTCATTTTCTTATATGTTGTTTGTGTCATATCACCTTGTCCTTCCATGATTATCTACCTTGTGTTGTTTTGTATATAATATATTTTTGGTTTATATTCAAATTACCTTCTAATATTTCACTTGCATTTGTGCTAGCTTATTTTTACATATAATTATACTACTTGTCGTATTCTAAAATTGTGTATACAATTTGTAAATTTCCAATATTTGTGTAATGAATGGTTTATCTGCTAATTTTGTATACTGCTTTACATGATATTGGATTGTATAATTATTTGATAATTGTGTTTAGTTATATTACTTGACTGTCTTTGTATCTTTTCTATGTTTCAGGCTACTTCTCATCATTCCATCAATTAAATATGTTCTCTTTTAATTGTGTTTATTTTGTATTATTATTTATTCTAATTGTTTTATGATGTTTTTTCCTATTATCCTTTGATTTATACTTATTATTATATCATTCTATTTTGTTATATGATCCTGATGATGTTTGGTTTTCGCGTCGTTTACTCGTTTTTATTAATTTTATATCTTCCATTGTGTTTTTAATATCTTAGTTTGAACCTATATTGATTGTGTTTTTCATAATTAATTTTCTTTTGTTTTGATTGACCATTGTTATACCCTGCTATTATGTTTTGTTTAAACTGTTATGTATTTTAGATTTTTTGACTTTTCTTATTATGTTGTTTATGTTTCTGCTGTTTCTATTTTATTAACTTTTTTTTTGTTTGCCTTAAATTTATTGTTCTTACTTAACTTTTTTATTACTTATATAGTAGGCGATATCTTAGCTATCACATCTTATATCTTACATTGTGTCGTTCTGTTTTAGCATTCTCCTCTGTATATGGACTATAGTTCCATATCTCCGTCCTTGGGTTTTTTTACATTACTTTTATATTAATTCACGCTCTTCAGACCCGCGTCAGATTCGACCCGCACCGTCAGCGTCGATTCGATCGACAAAACCCAAGGCAAGATCCCGCTCTCCCTGTTTCGTAGTTGAATATTTACATTGTTATGAATTATTTGCATAGTATATTTGCGACGTATTTATCTGCGTGGGTTGTTTGCTAAAGAATATTGATCTAAATAATTAATGTGTGATAAATAGTGTTTTTAGAATAATTATAATAAGTTAAAAGGATTTAATTTGATAATGGATATATTTTAGGGAATTTATAATATTTAAAAAGAATTTGTTTTGAGAAAAAGAATTATTTTAGATTTTTATAATGAGAGATAATTTTAAAGGAAATTATTCTTGGAATTAATACCTGAGATTTTGATTTTCGTGTGCAAAACATTTGTTAATAGTAGTAAATCATGCATTGTTAATAATAGCTTTACTCTCGTATGTTTCTTACATGTGATCACGACCCCTGTTCACACTTCATGATATTGACACTTAACATAATTTATATTTATTATTCCATGCTGAGAATCATGAGAAGTACATGACTATAGTGACCTGTACGACACAGTTAGGATCTAGAACCTCTTATGTAGTTGACCTGAAATTACGAGAATTGGGGTGAGAAGTTTTGGTCCATGTGAGCGGTTGTGATTGTTGATGTATATTCAAGGCTCGCGCCGGTGAAGTTTGTGTAGTCACCGGGGTGGGTCTGAGTAGATGAGATATTGTGATTGTTGATGCATATTCCGGGTTCGCGCCGGTGAAGTTTGTGTAGTCACCGGGGTGGGTCTGAGAAGTAGTGATATTGAGATTGTGATTATTATTCCGGGCTCTATAGGATGGCTAGTTACATGACTCGTTTCTTGGCTAAGTATGATTCTTGTGAAATGTAGATCAGTTGTATTTCTTTCATACATAGATCGGATTAATATTTAATTATCTACATTTTGAGACATATGGTATATACATGAGGGTTTCCTTGTTTGGATTATTTCGCTCGACGTACTACGTCTCTTGTTGTAGATTTTTAAGTATTAATTCCATCTAGTGTATGATCATGTTACTTGGATGATTATTCTGATCGCTAGCTGCATGATTTCGTTACCCGATTGATTTACGGATTCTTATGATTATCATGTTTTGGTAGTGGATTGCATGTTGATTTTGTTGGATTACCAGTTGCATGTTCTTTTGTTGTTTCTGTTATCATATCGTTTTCCGCTTGGGTTTTCGTTCGTTCTTTTCTTTTGTGGGGTCTTGCCGTGCGCCATGCACCTGACATACACCTATTTTCTCTGGTGTACGTCAGACTTAGCGGAAGAACGGGTCCAGCTGGGAGATCGCTAGAGCCGAGTATTCTCAGCAGGAGTGCTTTGTAGATGGAGCAGGAGAACAAGTTGAAGCTTAGTTATTCCTTCAGTTTACTTTGTAGCATTTCTTTTCCGCCGGATCATTGTATTTTACATTTCTCTAGTATTCTTTGTTCAGATATGTATAAGGGCATGTTTGACCCGAATATTATGTCTGGGATGAATATTCATTGTGATATGTATTATTTTATTCTGAGTTGTCTATTATATTCTTGCTGATTGTGATCGGGGACCTGTGACTTCACATTGTATTTATTTCTAGACGCTTAGCGTATTAGATTAAGAAGAAAAAGAAAAGAAAAAAAAAAGATAGTGTATATTTATTCTCAATCTAATACGTCGCGGGCTTGTTCACGTTCCGATTCCCGGGTATTTTGGGAAGCGGGACGTGACAGGTTTTAGTGGTGGCCCATGCAGGTCATGGTCCCGGTCCCGGTCACGGTCCTGGTCACGGTCCCGAGTCCTCACTATTGAGAATAAAATGGACAATTTAGATACATATCATATTTCATCCGTGAGACTATTTTTGAGCCATCATTCCATTTTCTTGTTAGATTTTGCTTCGTCCCTATCTTATCACTCTTTAACTCCGAAGTTTCTACGGTTCTTGTCTCATCGCTTCGCGATTACCCTCTCTTTGTATCTCTGATCTATACTCGTTCCGGTCATTATTTTATGTGTTATTATTTTTATAACTATGTTTTCTTTGATTTGACTTATATATTATTTGATTGTATTTATTTTGCATTATTTATTACATATTTAATGTATCACATACAGTGTTGTATTGTATGTTTTTATTTGTTTATAAATCTATTTTATCTTCCATAGTTCATGTTTTATGTATTATACATTTTATTTATGTATGTTACGCTGATTGTATTTATGTGATTTTTGACTATTTCACCATATACTGTTATGTCTAAATTGATTTTATATAGTGATTATTATTGTTGTTGAATCTTATTTATCCCTTTTGCTTTTATATCTTTATTTTTATACTTTGATTTTATTTGTGTTTCTTTGAACCTAACTATGATTTGGTATTATTTACTTTATGTTATATAACTGTTTGTATGCTAATAATTATTGTGTATCGTTTTATTCGGCTATTGATTATTATTATGATTTGCCTCTGTTTGTTTGTCTATATGTATTGATGTGTTTCTATCTATGTTTATTTCTTAATGTTATTTTCAATTTTGATTATGCATGTTCTGTATACCTTATTATAATCTTTATTGTACTTTTGCCTAATTTGTTCTGCATTCTTGGCTTATATCTTGTGCTTTTCTAGTAATATTGCGTTATTCTCATGTTTAGTATATTTCAGTCATTTTACATTATCATTGTCTGCTATTGTATATTGTATTATAAGTGTATTATTAACTTGCTAGCTTGTTTCATTTAGTATATTTCATTTCATTCTTTACTTCCAATTACATGTATCATCATTGTTTGATTTAATTTATCAATCGTTTCATCTTTCTTAGTTTGTTTATGTTTTGCTTACTTATTTTCTATATACAGTTTCTTATTCATTCTAATACTTACTTTTATTTTGTTCTTTGTCCGTGTTAGTCTGCTTCTTTTATTTAGTCATAATATATATATAAAGTGTGTGTTTTTGATAATTATTGTTGTGATATACGACTATAATTATTTATTTTGTTTTTGATTATATAAAGTGTGTGTTTTTGATAATTATTGTTGTGATATACGACTATAATTATTTATTTTGTTTTTGATATGATATACTACATATAATTCATTTTCTTATATGTTGTTGTGTCATATCACCTTGTCCTTCCATGATTATCTACCTTGTGTTGTTTTGTATATAATATATTTTTGGTTTATATTCAATTACCTTCTAATATTTCACTTGCATTGTGCTACTTATTTTTACATAATTATACTACTTGTCGTATTCTAAAATTGTGTATACAATTTGTAAATTTCCAATATTTGTGTAATGAATGGTTTATCTGCTAATTTTGTATACTGCTTTACATGATTATTGGATTGTATAATTATTTGATAATTGTGTTTAGTTATATTTACTTGACTGTCTTTGTATCTTTTCTATGTTTCAGGCTACTTCTCATCATTCCATCAATTAAATATGTTCTCTTTTAATTGTGTTTATTTTGTATGTATTATTATTCTAATTGTTTTATGATTGTTTTTTTTCCTATTATCTTTGATTTATACTTATTATTATATCATTCTATTTTGTTATATGATCCTGATGATGTTTGGTTTTCGCTCGTTTACTCGTTTTTATTAATTTTATATCTTCCATTGTGTTTTTAATATCTTAGTTTGAACCTATATTGATTGTGTTTTTCATAATTAATTTTCTTTTGTTTTTGATTGACCATTGTTATACCCTGCTATTATGTTTTGTTTAAACTGTTATGTATTTTAGATTTTTTGACTTTTCTTATTATGTTGTTTATGTTTCTGTCTGTTTCTATTTTATTTAACTTTTTTTTTGTTTGCCTTAAATTTATTGTTCTTACTTAACTTTTTTATTACTTAATATGTAGCGATATCTTAGCTATCACATCTTATATCTTACATTGTGTCGTTCTGTTTTACATTCTCCTCTGTATATGGATATAGTTCCATATCTCCGTCCTTGGGTTTTTTTACATTACTTTTATATTAATTCCGAGGACAAAATTTGTTTTAAGGGGGGTAGAATGTAAGGATCATAAAATTTTGATACTAGTTAAAATAATTTTTTGGTATTTTAAAATATTTAATTATGATTTTTAAAAGAGTAATTGTATTTTTCTCGATTTTCTATAATTTTTTATGATTTAAAAATCTGATTATATATTTATTTAAATGATTTTGATATTTATAAATTTATTTTGTGTGGTAAAAATTTCTGGAATTAATTTGTTGTGTTATCGGTACTGTTACGTATTATTTTAAATAATATGTTGTACAATTAATATTATTACGTATTATTTCATATAATACATGGTATTATTAATTACGTGTTTTTGGTATAATTTATTGTATTATTTTTATTGTTACATATTATCTGTCATATTAGTATAACTAGTACGTTTTACTGTGTACGTAATTATCCCATAATTATTTGATTTTAAATTTAAGTAAAATTATTTTTATTATTAATTATTCTCGTTTAATTATATAATATGGGTATATTTTGACTATTTCGTATCAACTGTTGTATTAGCACAACATGTACGTTTAAGACAGGCTATCTGAAATGTTTCATCTAGGATAGATCCATTCACTTTTAGTTGGTGAACTATATGTTCAAATTCATGAATTTGCTCATTCATTGGTTTAGAATCTACCATTTTAAATTTGTTAAAATCAGAAGCTTTAAATCTTTTAATTCCCATATCATCTAAACCATACTTTTTCTCTAGGGTTTCCCACAGAACTTTAGCATTAGTGATAGTATAATATATATCATATAACCTATCAGATAAAGCTCCTAAGATTCTGTGTAGACAATGATACTCTATTTCTTGAGGTGTTCTTGGGATAGGAATGGAATCTGTGGAGGAAGATGAGGAAGATTGCCTAGTAACTGGTCTAGATGAAGATGGGTTATCTGGTTCTATGGCTGTTATTAGATGTAGAGTTGTTAACCAAAATCTCATTTGGTTTTGCCAACGACGGAAATTGTTCCCATCAAACTTCTCTGGTTTAGCAGACATAATTTCACTTGTAGCCATAATCTGATGATGAATAAATAGTTTTGTTATTATAATGCAACAGAAATATATAAAGCATTCATTCAACAGAATTATCATGCAGTGTAACATTTCGTTTTTAAGTATTGCAGACAGCATTAACATGAAAATCAGAATGTTAATCATGATACTATTCTAAACAGTATAAGCTGTTTAGAGTGTAATTAGCACAAAATGCAGTTTTAACAGAATTAGATAATGATTGAAAATAGATATAAAATTAAACTGAGTTTAGAATATAGCCTGATGGTCGAGGCGTGCAAGCACTGTCCCAAGAAACTAATTGCCCCCTCTCGTACAGGGCTACGCGGCAAAAGTTCCCGGAGATACAACGACCCTCGGTCAGGCGACCTCCTTCTCGTCGGCACGAGCTTCAAGAAGGCTTTGCGAACTCTTCTAGACTTTCAGGGAACCAGCAAAAGTGTAACAACAGTAAAATGAAGAGGAAGAACAGAGAAGAAAATACGTTGTGTTTTTCACACTGTGTTTAACCTCTCGGGGCGAGGTTCTTATATAGGATTTCAATGAGTCATTTGCGCCCATAATTTCCGTTAGCACGTTTTAATTATTCACATAAACTTCGCCAGTTAATACCAGCGGTTTTCCTATCATTTAGATCCGTCAATCTCTCTCTCTCTCATTTAAAACGTTTTTATTAACAACGTTTTTAATTTGTTTCATGGTAAACACACTTTAATACTAACCGTTTAGATCCTTAATTTCCGCCTATAATTATGCTAACCGTTTAACAAATTTTGAAAATATTAATCACGTTTTTAATACAAAAAGAAAAGTTCAAAAGAGAAAATT
>NC_033795.1:37252756-37317794 GCF_001876935.1 Asparagus officinalis
GATCCGGAGGGCCCGCGAGCACTCTTGGAAGATGAAGTCTTCCTGCGCCCGTTTGGAGAGGCGGATCTAGAGGAGGAGAAAGAGAGGTACTCTTCAAACTTTTGTTGATCGAACTCGTATTCGATCTCTTCGTTCACCCGGATCTTGAATGTCGGTTGCGTCACGACAGCCTCGGCAGCGAGGCTGTTGGCTCCCACTGTGGTCGCCAGTTTGTTTTCGTCGAAAGTTGCCTTAGTCATTGATTTCATTAAATTTCAAACGTTACAAATGAATTCAAATAACAAAAGAATAAAAGATTACAACTTTCTTGAAAATAACATAAGATCCGTTCATCGTCTCTTGCTTGCGTGGGTCTTTAGCCTGTGACGGGGATGTTGATATCCGTGGACTACCTGGCAATCAGATCTAGTTCAGAGCTTCGTCGATCCGCGAGGAGATCTAGAAACTGAAGCGCTTATCTCGACGAAGCGAGATAATTGCTCTTCTTAGAATTACCACAACGGGATAAGACTAAGGATCGGGTACGGGTGATGTAGATCTGACGAAGAAACTCTCTTGAATCCAGATTCACTGGAGTGAATCCAGATTCACTGGAGTGAATCCAGATTCACTGGAGTGAATCCAGATTCACTGGAGTGAATCCAGATTCACTGGAGTGAATCCAGATTCACTGGAGTGAATCCAGATTCACTGGAGTGAATCCAGATTCACTGGAGTGAATCCAGATTCACTGGAGTGAATCCAGATTCACTGGAGTGAATCCAGATTCACTGGAGTGAATCCAGATTCACTGGAGTGAATCCAGATTCACTGGAGTGAATCCAGATTCACTCCAATGAAAGCTTGGATGGTTAGGATGGTTTTTAATGAATTGTTGAAGAAATAAATGCATGTGCTATAAGTTCGAAGAAATAAACGCATGAGTGAATCTAGATTCACTACAGTGAATCCAGATTCAGTTGTGTAAGGTGTTTGTTTTTTACCATAAAAATCGTAACTTTTTGCTGTAAAATGTGAAATCTTATCATGGTTTAAAATTTTATAGCTTGTTTTTTACTATAAGTTTCTTATTCTTTTTGTTTTTTATTTTTGCAGATTTGCTATTGTTTGATAACGAGTTCAGTCCACTTAAATCTGGATTCAATTCAGTGAATCTGGATTCACTCCAATGAATCGAGCTTCAATATAATCCAGATTCAATGGAGTGAATCCAGATTCACTCCAGCGAAAGCTTGGATGGTTAGGATGATTTTTAATGAATTGTTGTTGTGTTCTTCATGCGAAGATGGAAGATCAAATCTTGATAGAAGATGGAAGTGAGTTATAGAGAGTATTAAATGACGTGTTGTATTAAAGGACGTGCTGTAAAAGAGAGTATTAAAGGACGTGTTGGATTAATGTAGTGAATCGTTCCAATTAATGTAGTGAATTGTTCCAATTAATGTAGTGAATTGTTTTCAATGTTGCCAGCCACCATTAATGTAGTTAATTATTCCAAATTTACCCTTTTTTACAGCTGATGTGTATTAAATGTGTCTATATTTACAATTCTGCCATCGAAATGTAGGCCATTGGATTAGATAGATTGGAGGGTTAGGATTGGTTTTTAGTTCTCTAGGTTTTTATTAGAACCTCTCCCTATATATATATATATATATATATATACCCTTTAAAAGAGGGAGTTCTAGAAAAACTTTCTCTACCCCAAATTACCCTTCACCTATTGTAAATATAACAAAGTTATCCTAATCTTTTATTTCATGAACTTAACAAACGTATTTTTTTTAATTACTTAGAAATCAGAAGATGTAAAGCTCTAAATCTTCGTTCTTCCCTTCTCTGTTTCATCCGTTAGGAATTTCCTCCGACAACGCAGTATTAGCCTCATCGTCCACAAACCTTCTCTTCCATCTTCTCCTCAACTATCAGATTTTAGGCATCATGAAGGATCAGGAGAAATTAAGAAATCTCAGAAGTCGCAAGTTACTTGAAGAATTCCTCTGCTCCCCCTCGATTATAGCCTTTCTCTACGTCGGGTACACTATCGGCCTCTCTTTTCTCTCCCCCTAATCCCTTAATTAGTTTCTGATCAACCCCCCCTAATCCACTTGAGAGAGCTGGAGGAATGATGACGGTGATAGATATTTACTGTCTTTTTAATCGTGCCAGAGGGACGTGTATGTATGCTTTAAATTTGTCAATCTATTTTTTATTCTTTTAGTTTGCTTAATCTTTCTTCCTGCTGTTACAGAATTGATTTCACCTGAAGATCTTTTACAAGCTTGTGCTCTTTGGGAGAAAATCGATGTGCATGCACGAACAAACTCTCAACCCTTTTCAGGTTCAGCTACTATTTTTGGCTGACACTAAGAAGATAATGCCAATTGTTATGAATCTTCAAATGTGTTTGTTGCAATTAAGAAAATTTGGCTTGCAACCCTAATATAAAAACTAGGAACTAGAATGATCATGCAACACCTTGTGACTGCCCTAACCTAAGATTTAATGTAGAATCGCAAAGGGGAGAGATACTAAAGCATCAAGAAGAAGCATTTCCCATCATATGATTTTGGGAAGCTACTGATAGACTCATTGCATTTTGGAAGTAAGCCTAACACCAACCTAATTATTCTATCTAAAGCAATTTAGGTTCTATGCATTAGAATTTAGTTTCTTTTCTTGCACTATAATTATTTTTTATGGCAATTGACATTTTCATAAAGTATTTAGAGGATTAATGATTTGGATGTTGCATGTTCTCTCATCCATCAAGGTAAATCTTCATATTTGATATTATTTTTACTTGGGTTTATTTGATTATATATTTTATTTGATTGAACCGAAATAGAAAACAGATATCTTTCTTTATTTTTTTTTCCTTATGCATGCTTTAAATTAGTTTCTGTTTTTGCCTAGACTAAAACACATCCATATTCAGTCAAGGCTCTCTTAGGATAAGACATAATATTTTAACCATGTAATCTGTGGCTTTACAATTAATAAAAAGTTTTATTAGGGTGCTCTTTGTTTGTTGTCTAATATTAGCTTGATCTTATGAAATTTTGTAGTTTCTTGATTGCTAGAATAAATTTACTGTTACAAAAAGGAGAAAAGAAAAAGAAAGAAAGAAAGAAAGGATGAGTCTCTTATAGTTCGGTTCTATGATCTTTATTTTTCACATGAATATGGTTAATCATATGTTTACTGAGCACAAATATGGAGAGTTAATTGCAAATGTACCCCTAATGTTTTCACCTAATTGCACATATGATGGAGAGATTATTCCATCTAGGAATGGGGTGTTTATATGCTAATATAACAGTTTAGAGACGATAAGTGGCTAAACCTCCACAGTAAGAAAATGTATTTGTGATTAACCCTCATAGTTGTGTGCTTGCTTTTCTTCTTGCTTACAATCATGGGTTTTTCTCTATAGGTACATGATAGTGATGATTTGACGAGATATTAGGCGACATAACAAGTCGGCAGAGCTTGAATCATGAATGATGCCAGTCAACTAACTCTTTATTGGGCTTGCGTTTTGGGTATGAACGTCATGCAAATATTGTATAGCGGTAGGCACAACAACTCATAGCAAAATCAATGTGTATTTGTTGTTTGCAGACTCCAATCCATGGTATCAAACATGCCTTCAAAAATATTCATTCTTTGCATGCTAAGGCTCACAGTCGCAAACAAACATGTAAATTCATCTATTGTATTAGAAGATATTCAATGCCTATGCATGTGTATTTAAGAAGAGGATATAATAAAACAATCAATTCTCAAGATGAAAAAAAAAATAAAAAACTATTAACAAAAGGCATCCTTACTTTCATGCTAACATTGCTAATTATCTCTTCACACGATAAAATTAGGTATCTTTTACCAGGTAACCTTGCAAATTGTCTCAGACAAGAAAATAGCTTGCAGACCAAACACAATTCAACAGCTACGCACATTTTAGTTAAAATAAAGCATGCCAACGAAAATGCACTTCAATAGCATATGTACACTTTAACATTGTATGTCATCAAACCATGTTTTCCTGTACACATTGAATAGAATCAATTTCTTGGCTATATTTCCATTCAGCACTGCTCGTTGACACAGCAGAAGTTAGCCCATATATATTGGCTACAAACTTGAACCATAGTGTATTCACAAATTCAGCGAATTGATTTTCAAACAGATGACCATTACTATACATACATTGTGGGAAAATGTTTTAGCCTTTTCAGTCCCTGCAGCTAGAACAAATGTTGAAGATGTGGGTTGGGTTATTTCTCTGCCTGAGCCTCAGCCCAGCATTTGCTTCTTGCTCAAGATGCATCAATCCAGCTGGAGGGTTAATGTGACGCCCCTGGGTTCACACAAGGCTGCAATCTAAGGTGAAACCAAGAATGTCAAACCTGCCATGCACCACACCGTGCAATAACATGTTTCATCATCACAATTAATATCTATCTAGTAGAGTCAACAACTGGTGTAGGTACAAAATAGGTAAAAGATAATACAAGGAATACTGATGAAATGATAATAGTCAAATAAATATCTCATCATCTAACGTACAGAAATACATAGTAAAGATCTGAGTAGACAAACTAGAATACTCAACAAGTCTCAAATACAAATATCTGGCGAAAAGGAAATAAGGCACACAGCCTTTACAACTTTTAGAACAAGACTCTCAAATGTCTAAACAAAAATCTACTGTGGAACTCCAGAAGAAAATATATAACTAAATAGACGGCGGAGGCTAAAATGCATCCCCATCAACCTGCGACTCTCCGGCTCCTGGCTCATTACCTGAAAGGGGGAGGGACAACGAGCGTCAAAGCGCTAGCGAGTAACATCACAAGGGAGGGACAACGAGCGTCAAAGCGCTAGCGAGTAACATCACAACCAACCCCAAGGGAACAGGGCTTGTCGTAGAAGAAAATACAATTAATATATAAGAGATCTAAAATCATTGATCTTACTAAAGAGGGTTTTAGTATTTAGAAATTTACAACACGAGCATAGGTACGTCGAGCAAAATAATCCAAACAAGGAAACCCTCATGTATATACCTTGTATCTCAAATTGCAAATCTCTAAACACCAAACCCGAGATTCTAGTACAGTAACAATAATAAAAGAAATACGACAAAACACCAGAGCATAAATACAGTGCTGTGACATAGGCAACATGAGTATCATGTTATTACTTACATGAATATCATATCAAAATCTACATAAGTGTCATGTCAAACTCACATGAGTGACATGTCAGAAAAAGATTAAGTGTCCAAAACATAGACTATATAAATTAAACGTCCAACCCATAGACTGCGTGAAGTAAACGTCCAACTCATGAACTGAATATAACCGTTGTCCAACGCATGGACCGGATGTGACCGTTGTCCAACGCATGGACCGGATGTGACCGTTGTCCAACGCATGGACCGGATGGTAATGCATATCCAGCACGAGGATTAAATAGCAATGCATGTCCAACACGAGGACTAGAGTCAGATGATCCAGGCAAAATCTCAAATATGAGAAAAATACACAGAACAGGAAAATTGCAACAGACAGTGCGTCGGTCGACCGACTCGGTCGACCGTACACTGATACGAGCCTGGCGGTCGACCGCTAGGCATTTCGGTCGACCGACAAAACGTCGCGGTCGACCGGTGCGGTCGACCGCAGACAAATTCTGCCCCTACAGCAAGCTCAGCGGTCGACCGCCAAGCGGACAGAAACCCAATCTGGGTTTTTTGTCAGCTGTTAAACCTGTAAACACAAAAATTTTTATTTGATATTAAAATACTAATGTTTCTAATAATCATATAACCATATACGAAGCAAAATCTCAAATATGAGAAAAATACACAGAACAGGAAATTTGCAACAGACAGTGCGTCGGTCGACCGACTCGGTCGACCGTATACTGATACGAGCCAGGCAGTCGACCGCTAGGCATTTCGGTCGACCGGCAGAACGTCGCGGTCGACCGGTGCGGTCAACCGCAGACAAATTCTGCCCCTACAGCGAGCTCAGCGGTCGACCGCACCGGTCGACCGCCAAGCGGACAGAAACCCAATCTGGGGTTTCTGTCAGCTGCTAAACCTGTAAACACGAAAAATATTTTACGATAACGAAAACATTGGTGAACTTTATTACCCAAAACATTGGTGGACTTTTTATAAACTGAAACACAAGATTTTCGCATCATATGCTATAAAGAACATATTTTATACTCACATATACGTTTTAGGCTCAACAAATCTCATTAAAACTGATTAGAAAACTTTTAAGAACATAGGAGAGGACTGGGCGAGATGTTACTCGCCTGAGGAGGTATTGTAGAACTCCTGAACACGCGTGAGCATGCTCCTCCTTCGATAGAATCGCACCAAATCCCGCTAAAACCCTTCGAGACTCCTCAAAAATCGCCAAGAACGGATCTAGGGTTTGGGAGAGAAGAGGGGGGCTGCTAGGGTTTGTAAAACAAAAGAAAAGAGGTGATTTTCATGATATAACATGTATATATATAGCAGCAAACCCGAAACCCGAAACTGGAAATTCAGTCTGACTAGGAACATTCTCTTCGGTATTTTGGCTATAACTTTCTCATATGACCTAGGAATAAGATGATCTAAGATTTGTTGGAAAGATCTTGAAGAGACCTACAACTTTGGTATTATACACTTTTCCATATTCTTAATGAATCAGTGTGAAAAACATAGAAACTCTCAACTGGTCAAAATTCCCAGATTCCCACTCTTGGCCTTTGTGCATGATTTGTGTATTTGTACTCACACACACACACACACACACACACACACACACAATAATAATACTAGAGAAGCACGTAGAGGGTCTAATTCAACCCGCAACCATAAACATAAACATCTCAGAATATTTACTCTTGATAAGCATATATGGATATTTATATTTAACAGTCCAGGATAACTATATTCCCACTCAACCCTTAATCGAATGGAACTAGTACGTCGGGCGAAAAAATCCAAACAAGGAACCCCCCATTTATATACCATGTGTTCCAAAACATTAAGAATTAAGCGAAAATATCCTCATTCTAGCGTTAAATCAAAATATAACCACACAAATAATCGCACACATAAATCAATACACTTCCTCAATAAGTACCGGAAGTCGCGCGGCATAACATCTTCGCGCTCTCGAAAATCATCTTCGATATCTACACTTAACCATCAAAAATGTAAATACCCCCAATTAACCCCTAATTAAATGGAACAAGTACATCGAGCGAAAAATCCAAACAAGGAACCCCTCATATATATACCATATGTTCCAAGTACTTAGGAGATAAGTGTTAATACCCTCATTTTAGTGTTAAGTATAAACATCACCATACAGGTAACCATAAGCCATAAACAAGTCATACAAAAATTTAATTTACTTGATCAAACAATTGTGGGTAGTCGCGATGTATATCCTCCTCGCGCTCCCGAGAAACCTCCTCAACTCCTTTCCGATTCCACTGAATTTTCACTAAGGGAAAAATATCTTATTTCTAAATTTCTTGTCTTTTCTAGTAAGTATATAAACTGGGACTTCGATCGTAGTCAAATCAACCTGAAGCTAAATCTCCGATGCGTTCAACACTCACTACTGCTCTTATCATGAAATTGCTTCTTGAACATTAAAACATGAAATACTTTATGTACACTAGACATCGGTGCTGGAAAGTCTAGTCCATATGAAATAGCTCCAATAAGCTCCAAAATCCGAAACGGTCCAATATATCTCAGCTCAAGCTTCCCCCGTCGCCCAAATCGTTGTACGCCTTTCATAGGCGATACCTTCAGCATGACTGTCTCCCACCTGAAATTCCAAGGGTCTTCGCCTCTTATCGGCATAGCTCTTCTGCCGACTCTGAGCTGCTAGAATCCTCTCTCTGATCAAGGCTATTTTCTCAGTAGTCTGCCTCACCAACTCCGGCCCAAGCATCAAGCTGTCCTCCGGCTCGGCCCAACATATCGGTGACCTACAAGGTCTCTCGTACAATGCTTCATACGGGGCCATATCGATCGTCGCTTGATAACTTTTATTATAAGCGAATTATACCAATGGAATATGATCCTCCCAGCTGCCTTGGAAGTCAATAACACATGCCTGCAACATGTCCTCCAACACCTAATTCACCCTCTCTGTCTGACCATCCGTCTGGGGGGTGGAATACACTGCTATAAGATAGCCTGCTGCCAAATGAGTCCTGGAAACTCCCCCAAAAATGTGAAGTGAAAACCGATTCTCAATCCGATACGATCGTGTCCAGAACTCCGTGAAGTCGAACTATCTCACGAATGAAAATCCTCGCATAAGCCTCGGCTGTATAAGTAGTCCTCAGTGGAATGAAATGTGCCGACTTCGTCAACCGGTCCACTATCACCCAAATAGAATCATTCCCCTTCTTTGACTTCGGCAACCCCACAATAAAATCCATAGAAATGTCTGCCCACTTCCACTCTGGAATGGGTAAAGGCTGAAGTGTCCCTGCCGGTCTCTGATGCTCCGCCTTCACCTGCTGACAGGTAAAACATCTAGCCACATACTCTGCTATCTCCTTCCGCATACCACTCCACCAAAAGTGTCTCTTCAAATCCTTGTACACCTTGGTGGTTCCTGGATGCACTGTGTACCGAGTACGGTGTGCCTCATCAAATAATTCTCTCTTCAGCTCTGCGTTGGCTGGCATAACCAATCTACCCTTCATCCGTAGACCTCCATCAGCTCCAATGGTCCAATCAGTCTTAGGCTCTTTGAAAATCTCCTCCTTTCAGATTTGAATTCAAGAGTCTCCTAACTGAGCTCTGACAACTCTATCACTCCAAGATGGCTGCATCGTCACAGCTCCCAAAAATGCACTAGTTCCTCCAATCTCGGTTCTAAAATCAAACTGGTTAAGAGTGATAAGATCCCGATGCAATGAACACCTCAAGGCTGAAATCTGATGTCTACGCTTCCTACTTAAAGCATCTGCCACGACATTCGCCTTCCCCGGATGATACTGGATCGCGAACTCGTAGTCCTTAATAAACTCAATCCACCTCCTCTGTCTCTGGTTGAGTTCCTTCTGGGAAAAGAGGTACTTCAGACTCTGATGGTCTGTGAATAACTCAAACCGCACCCCATATAGGTAGTGCCTCCAAGACTTCAGTGCAAATACCACTGCTGCCAACTCTAAATCATGAGTGGGATAATTCTGCTCATGCATCCTCAACTGCCGTGCGATATAAGCTACTACCCTCTGGGTTTGCATTAATATGCCTCCTAAGCCTGCCAACGATGCATCTGTATATACGACGAATGTCCTGTCACTGCTCGGAATAGTCAGAATCGGCGCTGTAGTCAACTTAGTCTTCTGGCACTCCATGTTCCATATGAACTGTACACCCTTCTTCGTAAGGTGTGTAATAGGCGTCACAATCTTCGAGAAGTCCTGAATGAACTTCCTATAATATCCAGCTAGACCCAAAAAGCTGCGAATCTCTATCACCGTCTTCGGTGGCTCCCAATCAAGAACTGCCGTGACCTTAGCCGGGTCCACTGCTATGCCCTCTCTACTGATGATGTGGCCAAGGAATCTGACTTCTGAAAGCCAAAATTCGCATTTGCTGAACTTGGCATACAACTGATGCTCCTGAGGAGTCCTCAATGCTATCCGTAGATGCTCCTCGTGATCCGCCTCCGATCTCGAGTAAATGAGAATATCATCGATGAAAACGATCATGAACTGATCTAAGAAGGGACAGAAAACTCGGTTCATCAAGTCCATGAATACTGCGGGTGCATTGGTCAACCCAAATGGCATAACTAAGAACTCGAAAGAATCATATCGAGTAAGAAAGGCGGTTTTGGGAATATCAATCTCCCTAACCTGCAACTGATGATAGCCAGAACGAAGATCAATTTTCGAGAAATATTACGCACCCTGCAACTGGTCAAACAAGTCATCAATCCTATGTAGTGGGTACCTATTCCGGATAGTGACCTTGTTCAACTCTCTATAATCTATGCATAATCTCATACTACCGTCCTTCTTCTTCACGAAGAGGACCGACGCGCCCCACGGAGAATGACTCCGGCGAATAAAATCCTGAGCTAAAAACTCATCCAACTAGGTCTGAAGCTCCCTCATCTCAGTTGGTGCCATACGATAGGGTGCGCGGGATATCGGGGCTGTGCCTAGCTGCAACTCAATACAAAACTCTACCTCTCTCACCGGAGGTGATCCAGGTATGTCCTGAAAGACATCTTGATACTCTGAGACAACTCTAGTCTCCAATAACTCAGCACCCTGATCCCGTCACATCACCTCCTCGATGTACGCCAGAAATGACTCCGCAAGTCGGTTGCCCTGAGAGGCGGCTACAATCATCTCGGACCCGTCGGACGCTCACAACTTGACTGTCTTTGCAAAGCAGTCAATGCTAACATGGTAGGAAGACAACCAATCCATACCAAGGATGACATCGAACTCGGACATACGCAACACTATCAAATCAACTATGAACTCCGACTCGTCTAAACTGACTGTACACCTCCTACAAACGCTCTCCAGAAGCGATACCTATCCTAAAGGGGTGGAAACAGATAAAGGGGGTGTCTAGTGGCTGAGCTACAAGCTGGAGTCTAGCCATAAATGCATGCGATATGAAGGAATGCGAAGCTCCCGAATCGAAAAGAATACGGGCGGGAAAGGAATTCACAAAGAACGTGCCCTCCACTATGGCTCCGCTAGCTCCCTGATCGCGTGGAATAACCGCATAAACCCTGCCCGTGGTTGAAGACTGCTCTGCTGCTGGAGCTGGAGAAAATGGGACAATCCGCCCCTGAGGAAACTTCTGAACTGCTCGAACTTGCCCCTCAGTCTTCTGCTGCTGCTGAATCGGACCATTTCCCTTCTGAGCTCTTGTTGGTGCACTGCGGCACTCTAATGCCTTGTGTCCGACCTTGCGACAGTTAAAACAAGTTCCCCGGAACTTGTGCTGCTGTCGTGCTTTCTGATCCTGTTGAGATCCCTTCTTATGAGGGCCCTGCTGTTGCTGTTGAGGTCTAGTCAAGGGTCTCTTGTTCTTACCCTTGTTTCCGACATGCACTCTCTTAGTACTCCCTTCCTTGTCCCTCTGAAACTTAGCTGTCCCATTTTTTTGAGAAATAGCGGTTTCAGCTACTGGTGGTGGTGGTGTAATGTGGTTCGTCACAAGCTCCTCGATTGCTGCTATCCTAGCGACTAGGGGAGCCATAAGATCTACTAGGTACTAGGGAGCCTGCTACGGCTCAGGTGATGTCTGATGTGGCTTGGGTGGAGTTTGCTGTGGTTCAGCCTGTCCAGATCTCTGAGTACGTGACATATCATATTCTGACATCTCTGTTCAAAAGAAAATAAGAGTTTAGGAGTCAAAATAGACCTCTATAAATAGCGTATCACAATACAATTTCACCTATATAGTATTTGCATAAATACATTAAATTTATACAAAATAGTCGTCATAATAAAAAAAATTCTCAAAATTTTGAGATATACGCATATATCGTCCTCACTCATACTAGGAAATCCTTACGGACTCTATACATGAATCCTAGGAAACTCTATCCTAGCTCCACGACTCGACACAGGATGATCCTAAGGATACTGGAACTAGAGCTCTGATACCAACTGTGACGCCCCTGGGTTCACACAAGGCTGCAGTCCAAGGTGAAACCAAGAATGTCAAACCTGCCATGCACCACACCGTGCAATAACATGTTTCACCATCACAATTAACATCTATCTAGTAGAATCAACAACTGGTGTAGGTACAAAACAGGTGAGAGTACTGATGAAATGATAATAGTCACATAAATATCTCATCATCTAACGTACAGAAATACATAGTCAAGATCTGAGTAGACAAACTGGAATACTCAACAAGTCTTAAATACAAATATCTGGCGAAAAGGAAATAAGGCACACAACCTTTACAACTTCTAGAACAAGACTCTCAAATGTCTAAACAAAAATCTACTTTGGAACTCCAGAAGAAAATATATAACTATATAGACGGCGGAGGCTAAAATGCATCCCCATCAACCTGCGACTCTCCGGCTCCTAGCTCATTACCTGAAAGGGGGAGGGACAACGAGCGTCAAAGCGCTAGCGAGTAACATCACAACCAACCCCAAGGGAACAGGGCTCGTCGTATAAGAAAATACAATTAATATATAAGAGATCTAAAATCATTGATCTTACTAAAGAGGGTTTTAGTATTTAGAAATTTACAACACGAGCATAGGTACGTCGAGCGAAATAATCCAAACAAGGAAACCCTCATGTATATACCTTGTATCTCAAATTGCAAATCTCTAAACACCAAACCCGAGATTCTAGTACAGTAACAATAATAAAAGAAATACGACAAAACACCAGAGCATAAATACAGTGCTGTGACATAGCCAACATGAGTATCATGTTATTACTTACATGAATATCATATCAAAATCTACATAAGTGTCATGTCAAACTCACATGAGTGACATGTCAGAAAAAGATTAAGTGTCCAAAACATAGACTATATAAATTAAACGTCCAACCCATAGACTGCGTGAAGTAAACGTCCAACTCATGAACTGAATATAACCGTTGTCCAACACGTCTAACTCATGAATTGAATATAACCGCTGTCCAACGCATGGACCTGATGTGACCGTTGTCCAACGCATGGACCTGATGGTAATGCATATCCACCTGGAGGATTAAATAGCAATGCATGTCCAACACGAGGACTAAGTGGGAACGGTGTCCAACATGAGGACTAAAAGGTAATGCTTGTCCAACACGAGGACTGAGAAATGGTGAAAATATCACTGAGATACATAGTGAAATCTACCTATATCAATTCACAATCAAATCAGTGTGTATATCCACATTTGGTACCCTCAGGTCATCTATCATGCATGGATACATAATAAGACTAAAAACCAGAGTCAGATGATCCAGGCAAAATCTCAAATATGAGAAAAATACACAGAACAGGGAAATTGCAACAGACAATGCGTCGGTCGACCGACTCGGTCGACCGTACACTGATACGAGCCTGGCGGTCGACCGCTAGGCACCGCAGACAAATTCTGCCCCTACAGCAAGCTCAGCGGTCGACCGCCAAGCGGACAGAAACCCAATCTGGGTTTTTTGTCAGCTGTTAAACCTGTAAACACAAAAATTTTTATTTGATATTAAAATACTAATGTTTCTAATAATCATATAACCATATACGAAGAAAACATTGGTGAACTTTATTACCCAAAACATTGGTGGACTTTTTATAAACTGAAACACAAGATTTTCGCATCATATGCTATAAAGAACATATTTTTATACTCACATATACGTTTTAGGCTCAACAAATCCCATTAAAACTGATTAGAAAACTTTTAAGAACATAGGAGAGGACTGGGCGAGATGTTACTCGCCTGAGGGGGTATTGTAGAACTCCTGAACACGCGTGAGCATGCTCCTCCTTCGATAGAATCGCTCCAAATCCCGCTGAAACCCTTCGAGACTCCTCAAAAATCACCAAGAACGGATCTAGGGTTTGAGAGAGAAGAGGGGGGCTGCTAGGGTTTGTAAAACAGAAGAAAAGAGGTGATTTTCGTGATATAACATGTATATATATAGCAGCAAACCCGAAACCCGAAACCCGAAACCCGAAATTCAATCTGACTAGGAACATTCTCTTTGGTATTTCGGCTATAACTTTCTCATACGACCTCGGAATAAGGTGATCTAAGATTTGTTGGAAACCTCTTGAAGATACCTACAACTTTGGTATAGGTATCTTTCATGTGTGTTACTAGGGAGCAGCCCTGATCCCATAGTCGCGGCCTCACAACTACACACATATAGGTGAATCCTAATAAGGATGCGAGCAAGTAAGCATCCTGCCTCATGGGTCTTGGATTCATTAAGAGTTAGACTCAACCTTTCACTTGCTTTTTATGAGCACTGATCATCCTAGGGATGGGAGCAAATAAATTCAGTGCTCCTCACAATTAATCACTCATTCAGTTTGTTTCTACCCATTGAACCTCTGCGAGGTTGGGTTGCCACTGCAGTGATTTTTCTTATGGGCTTAACCCCATCCCCCTCGATGATTCTAGGACCACTGCCCTAGATAAGCCTTTAGTTAAGTGATCTGCAAGATTTTTCTCTGATCTTACAAAATCTAAGGCTATTATATGGTTTTTCATCTTATATCTCAAGGATTTATGTCGCACTTTCAAGTGTCGATTCATCTTCACATTTGCATTCTCTTGATGGCATTTGTCAATCGCTGACCTGCAATCACAATGAATAGAAATGGCTGGTAATGGTTTTTGCATTAGTGGAATTTCAGTTAGTAAATCTTTCAACCATTCAGCTTCTATACTAGTAGTATCAAGAGCTATCATTTCTGATTCCATTGTACTTCTAGCCATTACAGTTTGTTTAGTAGATTTCCAGGACACAGCTCCTCCTCCTAAAAGGAACACAAATCCTGTGGTGGATTTTACATCTACTGAGTCACTAATCCAATTTGCATCTGAATAACCTTCTAGTACAGATGGATAACCTTTATAGTGTAAACCATAATTCATAGTTCCTTTTAGGTATCTCAAAACTCTTTCTAGAGCATCCCAGTGACTCTTATCAGGATTTGATGTATATCTACTAAGTCTATTTACTGCATAAGCAATGTCAGGTCTGGTGTAGTTTGTTAGGAATCCTAGTGATCCAATTATTTGTGCATATTCTCTTTGTAATTGAGGATGACCTGTATTTTTCTTTAGATGTACATTAGGATCATATGGAGTGGAAACAGGTTGACAGTTTGGATCATAAAAATTCTTAAGGATTTTCTCTATGTAGTGTGATTGTGATAGCACATATCCATTCTCATTTTTCATGATTTTAGTATTAAGAATTAGGTCAGCTTGACCTAAATCTTTCATGTCAAAATTTTGTGATAAAAAGTGTTTGATATCATTTATGATTTGTATGTCAGAACCAAAAATAAGAATGTCATCAACATATAGGCATAATATCACAATTTTGTTGTTTTTATCTATTTTATGATATACACACTCATCTGTTTGATTAATTACAAATCCATAAGATAGTATAATTTCATCAAATTTCATATGCCATTGTTTTGGGGCTTGTTTGAGACCATATAGTGATCTAATAAGCTTGCATACTTTCTTTTCTTGTCCAGAAGCTATAAATCCCTCAGGTTGATCCATATAAATTTCTTCATCTAAGTCTCCATTTAAAAATGCAGTTTTAACATCCATTTGATGTATTATTAATTTGTGAATGGATGCTAGAGCTATGAGGACTCTAATGGTAGTAATCCTAGCTACTGGAGAATAGACATCAAAATAATCAATACCAGACTTTTGGGTATATCCTTTAGCTACTAATCTGGCTTTATATTTATCTATTGTTCCATCAGGTCTAAGTTTCTTCTTAAACACCCATTTACATCCTATGGTTTTACATCCTGAAGGAAGATCAGTTAGTTCCCAAGTATGATTTTGAACTATAGATTGTATCTCATTATTTATAGCTTCCTTCCAAAATGGAGCATCTACTGATTTCATTGCATCTTCAAATGTAACTGGAGAATCTTCTACAAGTAATGCATAGAAATCTTCATGGACCTTTTCTATTCTAGTTCTTTTACTTCTCCTAGGCTCCTCTGGACTTTCTAGTGGTCTAATTTGTTTAGAACTAGTTTCACCTTGATTAGAACTAGGATCTGAATTATTAGAGCTAGGGCCTGTGTTGTTTATTCTGGTCTTGTAAGGAAAAATATTTTCAAAGTAATGTGCATCCCTAGCTTCAATTATGGTGTTGTTGGCTATCTCATTAATGTCAGAGTTGATTATTAAAAATCTATTTGCATTACTATCAGAAGCATAGCCAATAAAAATTCCATCTACAGTTTTAGGGCCAATCTTCTTTCTTTTATTCTCAGGTATTTTGACTTTTGCTAAGCACCCCCACACTTTTAGGTGATCTAAATTAGGGTTTCTATTCTTCCAAATTGTGTAAGGGGTTTTATCAGATTTCTTGAATGGAATTCTATTTAGTATATGACATGCAGTCATGAGAGCTTCTCCCCATAAATTTTCTGGCACACCAGAATTAATTAACATTGAGTTTACCATGTCCATTAGTGTTCTATTCTTTCTCTCAGCTACTCCATTAGATTGAGGTGTATATGGAGCTGTTATTTCATGAATAATTCCATTCTCTTCACAGAATTGTTTTAATTCATTAGAAGTGTACTCACCACCTCTATCTGATCTTAGTATTTTAATTTTCCTATCCAACTGATTCTCAACTTCTGCTTTGTATATTTTGAATTTGTTTATGACTTCATCTTTAGTCTTAATTAAGTAGAGGTAACAATATTTAGAGCAATCGTCTATAAAAGTTACAAAATATTTGTTACCCCCTCTAGTTGTTCTTCCTGAATCACAAACATCACTATGGATGAGTTCTAATATCTCAGAATCTCTATCAATAGTTTTAAATGGTTTCTTAGGAAGTTTGGCTTCTACACATATTTCACATTTTTCATCATCTTTTATATTAAGCTTTGGAATTATATTGAGATGCATCAATCTTTTAATTGAATTATAATTCACATGTCCTAATCTTTGATGCCAAGTGATGGAAGGTTCAATATTCAAAGCTATTGGAGATGCAAGAGTAGAATTCTTAACATTCAATTTAAAAAGACCATCACATAAGAAACCTTTTCCAATGAAGTTCAAACCCTTAGTTATTACAACTTTATTTGATTCAAAAACAAGCTTATAGCCTTGTTGCACTAACAAAGATCCACTAATTAAGTTTCTCCTAATGTCTGGTACATGATGGACATCCTGCAGGATCAAAGTCTTATCAGAAGTCAGCTTTAGGTTGATCCGACCTATTCCGGATACAGGAGCCACATTATTATTTCCCATTGTCACAGTTCCTCTACTTGAGACCTGATAGGTGGAAAACAAAGATTGATTAGAGCAAACGTGAATATTAGCTCCAGTGTCAATCCACCAATCATTTGCTTGAAAGGTCATGTTTACTTCAGGAGTGAAGAGAACAGACCTGAAAGCAGCCTCAGCTGGACTTGAAGTCACCATGTTTACTTGTGACTTATTAGGTGGAGGTCCTCCCTTCCTAGGCTTGGGTGGTTCAGTTTTCTTGAAAAAGCAGTCCTTAGCAAGATGGTTGGTTCTTCCACAAACAAAGCAGGCTCGACGTTCAGCTCCTTCCTTCTTTTGAAAGTGAACATGGTTCTTATTTTGATGATAGGGTTTCTTCTTAAATGTTTTATTTTGATTTTGGTGGAAGGGACGTTTCTTGTGTTGAGGAAAGGGTTTGGATTCAACATTGTTTACTTTGGGTTCTTTGGGTTCAGATTTTGTCACATTTTTCTCCCTGAGTCTATGTTGCTCTTCAATTCTAATAGAATTCAATACTTGCTCTAGGGTAAGATCTCCTTGGGTATGGTTAAGGTTTTTGGCAAAATCTGACCAGGACTCGGGAAGTTTGTCTATAAGACAGGCTATCTGAAACGTTTCATCTAAGATGGATCCATTCACTTTTAATTGGTGAACTATATGTTCAAATTCATGAATTTGCTCATTCATTGGTTTAGAATCTACCATTTTAAATTTGTTAAAATCAGAAGCTTTAAATCTTTTAATTCCCATATCATCTAAACCATACTTTTTCTCTAGGGTTTCCCACAGAACTTTAGCATTAGTGATAGTATAGTATATATCATATAATCTATCAGATAAAGCTCCTAAGATTCTATGTAGACAATGATACTCTATTTCTTGAGGTGTTCTTGGGATAGGAATGGAATCTGTGGAGGAAGATGAGGAAGATTGCCTAGTAACTGGTCTAGATGAAGATGGGTTATCTGGTTCTATGGCTGTTATTAGATGTAGGGTTGTTAACCAAAATCTCATTTGGTTTTGCCAACGACGAAAATTATTCCCATCAAACTTCTCTGGTTTAGCAGACATAACTTCACTTGTAGCCATAATCTGATGATGAATGAATATTTTTGTTATTATAATGCAGCAGAAATATATAAAGCATTCATTCAACAGAATAATCATGCATTGTAACATTTCGTTTTTAAGAATTGCAGACAACATTAACATAAAAACCAGAATGTTAATCATGTTACTATTCTAAACAGCACACAATTAGTTTCTTGGATTGTTGGGAATATTAGCTGTTTAGACAATAACGAAAATCAGTTTAAACAATTTGATAATTAACAGATAATTACTATTATAACGCAGATATAAGAAATATATCAAATGAAAAGTAAATAGAGGTTAGAAATACGGCCTGATGGTCGAGGCGTGCAAGCACTGTCCCAAGAAACTAATTGCCCCCTCTCGTACAGGGCTACGCGGCAAAAGCTCCCGGAGATACAACGACCCTCGGTCAGGCGACCTCCTTCTCGTCGGCACGAGCTTCAAGAAGGCTTTGCGAATTCTTCGTAAACTTTCAGGGAACCAGCAAATTGTAACAGTAAGTATTTTGAAAGAGAAGAACAGAGAAGGTGAAGAAGAGGTTGTTGCTTTTCGCTGTGTTAAACTCTGCGGATTTTAGATCCTTTTATAGGGAAAAACAGCCGTTACTTATAAACCCCGTAATTAACACGGTTTTAATCACGTTAATAAAACTTAGCCGTTATCAAAACATTTCCGTTACATAATTAATTCGCAAAATGTTTATCACGTTTTTAATCACACTAATAAATATTTTCCGTTACAAAATATTTCGGTTACAAAATATTTATCACATGTTAATTGTTCAAAAATAAAAATTATATTTTAATTATTTAAAAATAAAAATGTAGCAGATTAAGGGCCCATTAATCCGGAGCTGCATTCGTGTCCGCAGGTCGTGTGCGCGCGCCACCCGACCCGACCCGAACCCGAGCCCGAGCCCGGCCCGGCCGGCGCGCGCGTGTGTGGTGTGGAGCATAACCTTTGTTTTCTTCTAGGCATAGGAGAGAAAGGGAAGGCTTATAAGGACCCCTTTTTTCTATCCCATTTCCTATGTGGGACTAAACTTTCCCTCTTTTCCTCTACAAAGTCAAGTTTTAAGTTATCTTTTATTATATAATTCCAACAATCCCCCACATAACTTAAAACTTAAAATAGTTCAGAAATAACAATAAAAGAAATAAATACGATTGCTGGTTCCCTTATACTATGTAATAGGTGGAGGTACCTTTCGGTTTGAACCTTCACTTAGTGACAGTTGTATAGATCCGTGAGAGCTTGGTGGACTTCGCCTTGAACCAGTCTCATTTATCGGATTTCTACAGAAAGCACACATAGTACAGTTTTGAAGAATTCTAAACGGGTTGCGCTATTATCGGCCTTGCGCAGGTATCTTTCATGTGTGTTACTAGGGAGCAGCCCTGATCCCATAGTCGCGGCCTCACAACTACACACATATAGGTGAATCCTAATAAGGATGCGAGCAAGTAAGCATCCTGCCTCATGGGTCTTGGATTCATTAAGAGTTAGACTCAACCTTTCACTTGCTTTTTATGAGCACTGATCATCCTAGGGATGGGAGCAAATAAATTCAGTGCTCCTCACAATTAATCACTCATTCAGTTTGTTTCTACCCATTGAACCTCTGCGAGGTTGGGTTGCCACTGCAGTGATTTTTCTTATGGGCTTAACCCCATCCCCCTCGATGATTCTAGGACCACTGCCCTAGATAAGCCTTTAGTTAAGTGATCTGCAAGATTTTTCTCTGATCTTACAAAATCTAAGGCTATTATATGGTTTTTCATCTTATATCTCAAGGATTTATGTCGCACTTTCAAGTGTCGATTCATCTTCACATTTGCATTCTCTTGATGGCATTTGTCAATCGCTGACCTGCAATCACAATGAATAGAAATGGCTGGTAATGGTTTTTGCATTAGTGGAATTTCAGTTAGTAAATCTTTCAACCATTCAGCTTCTATACTAGTAGTATCAAGAGCTATCATTTCTGATTCCATTGTACTTCTAGCCATTACAGTTTGTTTAGTAGATTTCCAGGACACAGCTCCTCCTCCTAAAAGGAACACAAATCCTGTGGTGGATTTTACATCTACTGAGTCACTAATCCAATTTGCATCTGAATAACCTTCTAGTACAGATGGATAACCTTTATAGTGTAAACCATAATTCATAGTTCCTTTTAGGTATCTCAAAACTCTTTCTAGAGCATCCCAGTGACTCTTATCAGGATTTGATGTATATCTACTAAGTCTATTTACTGCATAAGCAATGTCAGGTCTGGTGTAGTTTGTTAGGAATCCTAGTGATCCAATTATTTGTGCATATTCTCTTTGTAATTGAGGATGACCTGTATTTTTCTTTAGATGTACATTAGGATCATATGGAGTGGAAACAGGTTGACAGTTTGGATCATAAAAATTCTTAAGGATTTTCTCTATGTAGTGTGATTGTGATAGCACATATCCATTCTCATTTTTCATGATTTTAGTATTAAGAATTAGGTCAGCTTGACCTAAATCTTTCATGTCAAAATTTTGTGATAAAAAGTGTTTGATATCATTTATGATTTGTATGTCAGAACCAAAAATAAGAATGTCATCAACATATAGGCATAATATCACAATTTTGTTGTTTTTATCTATTTTATGATATACACACTCATCTGTTTGATTAATTACAAATCCATAAGATAGTATAATTTCATCAAATTTCATATGCCATTGTTTTGGGGCTTGTTTGAGACCATATAGTGATCTAATAAGCTTGCATACTTTCTTTTCTTGTCCAGAAGCTATAAATCCCTCAGGTTGATCCATATAAATTTCTTCATCTAAGTCTCCATTTAAAAATGCAGTTTTAACATCCATTTGATGTATTATTAATTTGTGAATGGATGCTAGAGCTATGAGGACTCTAATGGTAGTAATCCTAGCTACTGGAGAATAGACATCAAAATAATCAATACCAGACTTTTGGGTATATCCTTTAGCTACTAATCTGGCTTTATATTTATCTATTGTTCCATCAGGTCTAAGTTTCTTCTTAAACACCCATTTACATCCTATGGTTTTACATCCTGAAGGAAGATCAGTTAGTTCCCAAGTATGATTTTGAACTATAGATTGTATCTCATTATTTATAGCTTCCTTCCAAAATGGAGCATCTACTGATTTCATTGCATCTTCAAATGTAACTGGAGAATCTTCTACAAGTAATGCATAGAAATCTTCATGGACCTTTTCTATTCTAGTTCTTTTACTTCTCCTAGGCTCCTCTGGACTTTCTAGTGGTCTAATTTGTTTAGAACTAGTTTCACCTTGATTAGAACTAGGATCTGAATTATTAGAGCTAGGGCCTGTGTTGTTTATTCTGGTCTTGTAAGGAAAAATATTTTCAAAGTAATGTGCATCCCTAGCTTCAATTATGGTGTTGTTGGCTATCTCATTAATGTCAGAGTTGATTATTAAAAATCTATTTGCATTACTATCAGAAGCATAGCCAATAAAAATTCCATCTACAGTTTTAGGGCCAATCTTCTTTCTTTTATTCTCAGGTATTTTGACTTTTGCTAAGCACCCCCACACTTTTAGGTGATCTAAATTAGGGTTTCTATTCTTCCAAATTGTGTAAGGGGTTTTATCAGATTTCTTGAATGGAATTCTATTTAGTATATGACATGCAGTCATGAGAGCTTCTCCCCATAAATTTTCTGGCACACCAGAATTAATTAACATTGAGTTTACCATGTCCATTAGTGTTCTATTCTTTCTCTCAGCTACTCCATTAGATTGAGGTGTATATGGAGCTGTTATTTCATGAATAATTCCATTCTCTTCACAGAATTGTTTTAATTCATTAGAAGTGTACTCACCACCTCTATCTGATCTTAGTATTTTAATTTTCCTATCCAACTGATTCTCAACTTCTGCTTTGTATATTTTGAATTTGTTTATGACTTCATCTTTAGTCTTAATTAAGTAGAGGTAACAATATTTAGAGCAATCGTCTATAAAAGTTACAAAATATTTGTTACCCCCTCTAGTTGTTCTTCCTGAATCACAAACATCACTATGGATGAGTTCTAATATCTCAGAATCTCTATCAATAGTTTTAAATGGTTTCTTAGGAAGTTTGGCTTCTACACATATTTCACATTTTTCATCATCTTTTATATTAAGCTTTGGAATTATATTGAGATGCATCAATCTTTTAATTGAATTATAATTCACATGTCCTAATCTTTGATGCCAAGTGATGGAAGGTTCAATATTCAAAGCTATTGGAGATGCAAGAGTAGAATTCTTAACATTCAATTTAAAAAGACCATCACATAAGAAACCTTTTCCAATGAAGTTCAAACCCTTAGTTATTACAACTTTATTTGATTCAAAAACAAGCTTATAGCCTTGTTGCACTAACAAAGATCCACTAATTAAGTTTCTCCTAATGTCTGGTACATGATGGACATCCTGCAGGATCAAAGTCTTATCAGAAGTCAGCTTTAGGTTGATCCGACCTATTCCGGATACAGGAGCCACATTATTATTTCCCATTGTCACAGTTCCTCTACTTGAGACCTGATAGGTGGAAAACAAAGATTGATTAGAGCAAACGTGAATATTAGCTCCAGTGTCAATCCACCAATCATTTGCTTGAAAGGTCATGTTTACTTCAGGAGTGAAGAGAACAGACCTGAAAGCAGCCTCAGCTGGACTTGAAGTCACCATGTTTACTTGTGACTTATTAGGTGGAGGTCCTCCCTTCCTAGGCTTGGGTGGTTCAGTTTTCTTGAAAAAGCAGTCCTTAGCAAGATGGTTGGTTCTTCCACAAACAAAGCAGGCTCGACGTTCAGCTCCTTCCTTCTTTTGAAAGTGAACATGGTTCTTATTTTGATGATAGGGTTTCTTCTTAAATGTTTTATTTTGATTTTGGTGGAAGGGACGTTTCTTGTGTTGAGGAAAGGGTTTGGATTCAACATTGTTTACTTTGGGTTCTTTGGGTTCAGATTTTGTCACATTTTTCTCCCTGAGTCTATGTTGCTCTTCAATTCTAATAGAATTCAATACTTGCTCTAGGGTAAGATCTCCTTGGGTATGGTTAAGGTTTTTGGCAAAATCTGACCAGGACTCGGGAAGTTTGTCTATAAGACAGGCTATCTGAAACGTTTCATCTAAGATGGATCCATTCACTTTTAATTGGTGAACTATATGTTCAAATTCATGAATTTGCTCATTCATTGGTTTAGAATCTACCATTTTAAATTTGTTAAAATCAGATGCTTTAAATCTTTTAATTCCCATATCATCTAGACCATACTTTTTCTCTAAGGTTTCCCACAGAACTTTAGCATTAGTGATAGTATAGTATATATCATATAATCTATCAGATAAAGCTCCTAAGATTCTATGTAGACAATGATACTCTATTTCTTGAGGTGTTCTTGGGATAGGAATGGAATCTGTGGAGGAAGATGAGGAAGATTGCCTAGTAACTGGTCTAGATGAAGATGGGTTATCTGGTTCTATGGCTGTTATTAGATGTAGGGTTGTTAACCAAAATCTCATTTGGTTTTGCCAACGACGAAAATTATTCCCATCAAACTTCTCTGGTTTAGCAGACATAACTTCACTTGTAGCCATAATCTGATGATGAATGAATATTTTTGTTATTATAATGCAGCAGAAATATATAAAGCATTCATTCAACAGAATAATCATGCATTGTAACATTTCGTTTTTAAGAATTGCAGACAACATTAACATAAAAACCAGAATGTTAATCATGTTACTATTCTAAACAGCACAAAATTAGTTTCTTGGATTGTTGGGAATAGAAGCTGTTTAGCACGAAATTCAGTTAATAATTTTCAGATCACTTAATGAATTAATATTGCATCACAGATAATTCAAACGAAAAGAAATGAGGGTTAGAAATACGTTGTGTTTTTCACACTGTGTTTAACCTCTCGGGGCGAGGTTCTTATATAGGATTTCAATGAGTCATTTGCGCCCATAATTCCCGTTAGCACGTTTTAATTATTCACATAAACTTCGCCAGTTAATACCAGCGGTTTTCCTATCATTTAGATCCGTCAATCTCTCTCTCTCTCATTTAAAACGTTTTTATTAACAACGTTTTTAATTTGTTTCATGATAAACACGCTTTAATACTAACCGTTTAGATCCTTAATTTCCGCCTATAATTATGCTAGCCATATTTCTGTTACAAAATATTTATCACATGTTAATTGTTCAAAAATAAAAATTATATTTTAATTATTCAAAAATAAAAATGTAGCAGATTAAGAGCCCCTCAGTCCGGAGCTGCATTCGTGTCCGCAGGTCGTGTGCGCGCGCCACCCGACCCGACCCGAACCCGAGCCCGAGCCCGGCCCAGCCGGCGCGCGCGTGTGTGGTGTAGAGCATAACCTTTGTTTTCTTCTAGGCATAGGAGAGAAAGGAAAGGCTTATAAAGAGCCTATCTTCCCATCTCTTTTCCAATGTGGGACTAAAGTTTTCCTCTACAAACCCAAGTTTTTAAGTTATAACTCCAACAATCCCCCACATAACTTAAAACTTGAAATAGCTCAGAAATAACAATAAAAGAAGAACTTAAAAATAAATAAGATTGACGCTCTTCAGACCCGCGTCAGATTCGACCCGCACCGTCAGCGTCGATTCGATCGACAAAACCCAAGGCAAGATCCCGCTCTCCCTGTTTCGTAGTTGAATATTTACATTGTTATGAATTATTTGCATAGTATATTTGTGACGTATTTATCTGCGTGGGTTGTTTGCTAAAGAATATTGATCTAAATAATTAATATGTGATAAATAGTGTTTTTGGAATAATTATAATAAGTTAAAAGGATTTAATTTGATAATGGATATATTTTAGGGAATTTATAATATTTAAAAAGAATTTGTTTTGAGAAAAAGAATTATTTTAGATTTTTATAATGAGAGATAGAAAAAGAATTATTTTAGATTTTTATAATGAGAGATAATTTTAAAGGAAATTATTCTTGGAATTAATACCTGAGATTTTGATTTTCGTGTGCAAAACATCTGTTAATAGTAGTAAATCCTGCATTGTTAATAATAGCTTTACTCTCGTATGTTTCTTACATGTGATCATGACCCCTGTTTACACTTCATGATATTGACACTTAACGTAATTTATATTTATTATTCCATGCTGAGAATCATGAGAAGTACATGACTATAGTGACCTGTACGACACAGTTAGGATCTAGAACCTCTTATGTAGTTGACCTGAAGTTATGAGAATTGGGGTGAGAAGTCTTGGTCCATGTGAGCGGTTGTGATTGTTGATGTATATTCAAGGCTCGCGCCGGTGAAGTTTGTGTAGTCACCGGGGTGGGTCTGAGGAGATGAGATATTGTGATTGTTGATGCATATTCCGGGCTCGCGCCGGTGAAGTTTGTGTAGTCACCGGGGTGGGTCTGAGAAGTAGTGATATTGAGATTGTGATTATTTGAGATGAGTGATGGGATAGTTAGTTACATAATCTCGATTCTTGGTTAAGTATGATTCTTGTGAGATGTAGGCCGGTTGTACTTCTTTTCATACATAGATCGGGATTAATATTTAATTATTTACAATTCGAGACATAGGGTATATACATGAGGGTTTCCTTGTTTGGATTATTTCGTTCGATGTATTACGTCTCTTGTTGTAGATTTTTAAGTATTAATTCCATCTAGTGTATGATCATGTTACTTGGATGATTATTCTGATCGCTAGCTGCATGATTTCGTTACCCGATTGATTTACGGATTCTCATGATTATCATGTTTTGGTAGTGGATTGCATGTTGATTTTGTTGGATTACAAGTTGCACGTTCTTTTGTTGTTTTTGTTATCATATCGTTTTCCGCTTGGGTTTTCGTTCGTTCTTTTCTTTTGTGGGGTCTTGTCGTGCGCCATGCACCTGACGTACACCTGTTTTCTATGGTGTACGTCAGACTAAGCGGAAGAACAAGTCCAGCTGGGAGATCGCCAGAGCCGAGTATTCTCAGCAGGAGTGCTTTGTAGATGGAGCAGAAGAACAAGTTGAAGCTTAGTTATTCCTTCAGTTTACTTTGTAGCATTTCTTTTCCGCCGGATCATTGTATTTTACATTTCTCTAGTATTCTTTGTTCAGATATGTATAAGGGCATGTTTGACCCGAATATTATGTCTGGGATGAATATTCATTGTGATATGTATTATTTTATTCTGAGTTGTCTATTATATTCTTGCTGATTATGATCGGGGACCTGTGACTTCACATTGTATTTATTTCTAGACGCTTAGCGTATTAGATTGAGAAGAAAAAGAAAAGAAAAGAAAAAAAAAGATAGTGTATATTTATTCTCAATCTAATACGTCGCGGGCTTGTTCACGTTCCGATTCCTGGGTATTTTGGGAAACGGGGCGTGACAGCCTAATTCTAGTAGTTTCTCTTCTTCGATGGAGTAGAGTCTAAATAGTATGACAAATTTTTTAAGAACAGTATATAGGGTTCTTAGTTATTCTTTTGGTGTATATAGGATTTTTTACTAGGAAAAAATGTATATATGTAAGCCCATATACATATATATGTGTACGAATTAAAAGGTTAAATATCAATAATATACTTTTGGCTTGTAAGTACTAATTGTATTATGTTGTTGAGCACTGCTTGAATTCATTGATTTGTGTATATGTGACTAGCTTAGAATTTGTCTCTCGTACAATACTTGACCAATATATTTTAGGGAGATATAGCTATGAGTAATGACCAAACTTCTCCTCACAAAGATAATGATCTCAATCAAACAATAAGTGAAATGATGAGATCTAGAGTTATTCGTATATCAACCTCAAGAAGCCAAGTAGACAGCAATACACTAATGAAACTACAAGCAGTGACATCCATAGTCACCAGACAGTAAAATCAAATCGATCATAATCAGATGAATAGCCAAAACAATGAACAATCAAAATTAAGGAGTGGGAGGAGTGATTCAAGAAATTATCCCCATCCAGTTTTGAAGGAACTACTGATCCAATGATTTCTGAACGTTAGATCACTGAAACGGGAAAAGCATTTACATACATGAAATGCCCTAAAGAGGAAAAGGTTAATTATGCGATCTACATGCTAAAAGACCGTATTTATAAGCGGTAGCAAATGTAGGTCAAGACGTTGGGAGAAAAGGCATATAAGATGTCATGGGATTAATTCAAAAAGAGCTTTTATGAAAAGTTTTTTCCATGGACGGTCTGCAAGCAAAACGAACAAGAATTCTGAAAATTAGAACAAGGTGATAAGACAGTAGCGGAATATGAGGAGTTCATTTACTTGTCAAAATTTCCTACTCACTTGTTGGGGAAGGAAGAGGAGAGGGCTCGTCGTTTCGAAGAAGGGCTTTGACTGGACATAAGGAAGACGATCGGTGCATTTGAACTGCTGACGTATGGAGAAGTATTAAAGAAAGCTTTGTTAATTAAGAATAATAAGATATATACGAAATCAAAGAATGAGGCGAGCAACTTCTATTCAAGGAAGCGGTTTTGGCCAGATAAGCGTAGCGAGAGGAATAAAAATTAGAGAAATAAAAAACAGAATGTAAGGCGCAGAGAGGAACAGCTTTAGAATCAGAAGGTTATGAGATGTGATATTTGTGATATATTCAACCATGCAGCGAAGAACTGTTGTAGAAGTACTGGAGCCTGCCTCAAATGCCAACAGAAAGATCACAGGATTGCAAATTGCCCAAGAATACGAAAGAATCAGAATACCCTAAAGACCGGCCAGTCTAGTAGTGGGAACAAACAACCTCAAGCCAAGGCTCGATTATATTCCTTGACTGAGAAGGAAGCTGAAGCGGATAAATATGTGGTGATAGGTAAGATAACTTTTGAGTCTATTCTTGCTCAACTACTTTTTGATTCAGGTGCATCGTACTCTTTTATTGCTACACAGTTTGTGAAGAGAAACAAAGTATCATGTGATGCTTTACAACAAGAAGTACTTGTAAGCATACCTGGGGGTAGTATATTAGTATCAAATTAGGGTTGTTGGGGAAAATTAATATTCTCGACAAGGAACTTCCAGCTAAATTAGTAATGCTGGAAATGCATGATTTTGATATCATACTAGGGATGAATTGATTATCTTTAAATCATGTTTCTATTGTGTCTAGAAAAGAACGTGGCATTTAAATTTTCGAATCAACCAGAATTTTATTTTGAGGGTTGTAAATCACGAGAACCCTTAAAAATCATCTCAGCTCTTAAAGCATATCAGGCGTTGTAAAGTGGATGTATGCAGTATTTGGCTTCAGTTGAAATTATCGATGAAGGAACCAAGCCTAGAGGAGATACCAGTTGTTCGGGAATTTCCAAAGGTATTTTTGAAAGAACTTCTAAGAATGCCTCCAAATAGGGAAATTGAATTTTCAATCGACTTGGTACCCGGTACAAGTCTAATTTCTAAGGTTCATAATCGCATGGCCCCAGATGAATTGAGAGAGTTCCTTATTGCATGGCCCGAGCTGAGTTGAGAAAGATCAAGGTGCAATTGCAAGAAATTTTGGACAAAGGCTTCATTCGGCCAAGTGTGTCACCATAGGGTGTGTCAGTATTATTTGTGAAGAAGAAAGATGGTAGTATGAAACTATGTATTAATTTCCGTGAATTGAATAGAGTAACCATTCGGAATAAGTACTCATTACCAAGAATTGATGATCTATTTGATCAACTGCAAGGAGCTCAAGTATTTTCTAAGATTGATCTCCGTTCTGGTTACTATCAGTTAAAGATCAAGCCAGATGATGTGCTAAAAAACTACATTTCAAACCCTCTATGGCCATTATGAATTTCTAGTATTACCATTTGGGCTCACAAATGCACCTACAACATTTATGAATAGGGTGTTCAAACCCTTCTTGGATTGATTTGTTGTGGTCTTTATCGATGATATTCTGATATATTCAAGAAACAAGGAAGGGCATGAAGAACACCTGAGATGTGAGTTACAAACATTAAAGAGAGAGAAACTATATGCAAAATTTAAGAAATGTAAGTTCTAGTTGAATAAAGTAACATTCCTTGGTCACGTAATTTCTAAAGAAGGAATTTATGTGACCCGGAAAAGATAAAAGCCATAGTTAATTAGGACAGGCTAACTAGCGTGACGGATATCCGTAGTTTTATTGGTATGGCTGGCTACTATTAAAAAATTTATGGAAGGATTTTCTCGTATTGCATCTCCTCTAACTTGTCTTACCCAAAAGGGAGTTAAATTTATTTGGTCAGATGAATGTGAGAAAAGCTTTCGAGAGCTAAAAGCCGATTATTGTTCACTCCAAAATTGGCATTACCTTCTAGAGATGCAGGCTTTGCTATATACAGTGATGCCTCTAGGTGAGGACTATGGTGTGTTCTTATGCAAAATAGGAAAATTATAGTATATGCTTCAAGGCAGTTAAAGCCTTATGAAACTCTATCTCACACATGACTTAGAACTAGCAACAGTAGTGTTTGCTCTCAAGACATGAAGACATTATTTATATGGATTACATTATGAACTATACACTGACCACAAGAGTTTAAAATATATATTCACTCAGAAGGAGTTGAATCTACGTCAAAGGAGATTGTTGAAGTTTCTAAAAGATTATGATATGACCATAAATTATCACCCTGCCAAGGCGAATGTTGTTGCTAATTCCTTGAGACATAAGAATTCATGCAATTTAAAATATTTAATTACTTCTCAAAGAAAGATATTGGAGGATTTGAATCATACTAGAATTGAAATTAGAATCCACCAAATTGGAGTTAAATTAGCAAATGTGGTGATACAACCTTCTTTGATAGATGAAGTTAAAACAAATTAACAAAGGATCCTCAATACTAGTGAAGATAAAGAAAGATGTGGGAGAAGGCACTCAAAGAGACTTTAAGATACATGAAGATATGTCCTTGAGATTTAGAACTAGAGTTTGTGTGCCTAATGTACCAGAGATAAGGGAAAAAATTCTAAAAGAGGCACACCACTCTTTGTATACTATGCATCTTGAATCAACAAAAATGTATAAGGACCTACAGGAAATCTACTAGTGGGATAACATGAAAAAGGAAATTGCTACTTATGTGGCGGAAAGTTTAACTTGTCATCAAGTAAAGGCTGAACACCAAAGACCAGCTGGATTAGTCCAAATTTTGAATATACTAATGTGGAAACGAAAAAAGATTACCATAGATTTCATCACCGGTCTTCCACAAACTTTGAAAAAGAATGATACGATATGGGTGATTGTTAACCGATTGACTAAGTCAGCGTACTTTTTACCTATCAATATAAAAATTTTATTAGAAACACTGACTAAAATATACATCCATGAGATAGTGAGGTTGCATGTCATACCCATATCAATAGTCTCTGAGAGAGATCCTAGGTTCACATTAGATTATTGAAAAAATGTGCATAGGGCTTTGCAGACTAAACTAAATTTTAGCTCAGCTTACCATCCACAGACGGATGGCCAATCAGAAAGGACAATTCAAAAACTAGAAGATATGCTGAGATGTTGTGTACTAAAAATGAAAGGATCATGGGAAGATTATTTGCCTCTGGCTGATTTTACATATAATAACAACTACCAAGCTAGTATTCAGATGGCACCATATGAACTTCTTTATGAAATAATTGTGCAGGTCTCCTATCCATTGAGACGATGTTGGAGAAAGAAAACTTTTTAGACCAGAATTGGTACAACAAGCAATTGATAAAATTCAATATGTTAGGAAACATCTTCGCACTGCACAAAGTCATCAGAAAAGTTATGCTGATTAAAGAAGAAGAGAATTGAAATTTTAGGTGGGCGATTATATTTTCTTAAAGGTTTCGCCTACTCAAGGAGTGAAAAGATTTGGAATCCAAGGAAAGCTAAGTCCAAGATTCATTGGTCCTTTTGAGATTCTAGAAAAAGTTGGTCCAGCAGCATAAAAATTAGAGTTATCGTCATCTCTATCTGGAATACATGATGTTTTTTGAGTATCGATGCTCCGAAAGATCATCCGAGATCCAAATGAAATCGTCGAATTATCTCCAGTAGAGCTCAAGCCTGACTTGACTTATGAGGAGAAATCTGAGCGCATTGTGGATTCTAAGGAACAAGTATTTAAGTATCGAACTATCAAATATGTGAAAGTTCAATGGAAGAATCATTCCGAAAGGGAAGCTACGTAGGAAATGGAAGATGCTATGCGAGAAAAGTATCCAGAGCTTTTTGGAGATTAAGGTATGCTAAGTTTCGAGAACGAAACTTTTTATTAGGCGAGGAGAGTGTATAGCCCCAAGAATATAGGGGGGGATCTTCTTGTTCTTACCGCCTCACTATGTTGGTAATTTTTCACCACCTCACGACAGCAAAAAAAGAAGAGGAAAGGGGGGGATTAGTAGGAAAAAATGAAAAAGAAAAAGAAGAAGAGGAAGAAGATAGTGGAAAGGAAAAGGGGAAAAAAAGAAGGGATCTCACCCTAAATCAAATCCAATCAAATGTATAATTTTCCTCTTTTGTTTTTCTTGATTTCTTAAGGAATAAATTGGGTATAAGTTAGGAACTGAGATCAGTTACTGAGAGATGGAAGGGAAAAAAAGAGAAGAACACTTACCTAGTCGTCGGCGAGGGCTTCATCGTCGACCCCTTATCGACGGGGACCCCTCGAGAGGCCGCTCCGATGGCCGAGCATGAGGCACGGCCCACGCCCGAGTAGCTGCAGGAAAAAAAAGAACGGAAGGAAAAAAAAAGAACGGAAGAAAATAAAAGGAGGGGAAATAGAGGAAGAATGAGATAAAGGAGAGAGAGAAAAGAGGAATTAAATTAAAATAGCCAAATTTCATTGGGACCCATAAAAGTTTATTAGTTTGTATATAGAGCCAAAAGATAAAAAGGAATGAGAATATTCATGTAGACCCTATTGTTCAGTAAATTGCAATCAGACCTATAAGATTCAAACTTAGTTAGGAATTAAGCTGGGGCATTTATTAGGAAAACCCCAAAATCTGGCTCATATTGTTAATAGGTCCAGAACTATTAGAGTGATATTGTAGGAATTATAGTAAATTGCTAAAATTAGCAAAGATCATATGTGTACTCTACTTATGGATATTAATTGTTAATTGATGATACTTGAATTTGATTGGCTCTAAATTTTGAAATGATTATCTTATAATATGTACTTGTCCTGAATTAATATTAGTTTTATATATTTATATTATAGGATCGAGTTGATCTCAGGAGTAATATTTTGAGGAAGCGGTACTCATTAGTGGTGAGTTCATTTCTCACTAGTATTTGTTTTATAACATAAAATTATATGCGTATTATAATGGATTGATCTTGTGTTTGAAAAATAATTGCTCTATTTTTTATGTGTAGAAAATGATATATGATTTGATCGATTTTGTCGCAACCTAACTCATAATATGATTCTCACTTCTTATTAGATATTGGAAATAACTTTGATTTCATATAAATATGATAAGTGATCTTCAATCTCACGCGATCTCAAATAACTGAGAATATCGATTTATTTGAAAGTTATCTAAGAAATAAGTGATTTACTTGTGTTTCAGCGGGTTAACGAGTTCAATAGTTTGTCGTGATTTGATATTTGGAATAAAAGTGAATAAAGTGAATTTGTTGAATCATTATAATTGATATGATGAGTTTACTCATGTTCACTTAATTTGGAAGTGTTTGAAATTTTCACAAGTGAATAAAATTGTACCAGTAGTAATTTGTAACAAGCAATGTGCTTTCGATATCAAGTAATGTGACAACTAATGAGTTTTGAAATTTAACAATTTGATAGTTGATGTTGTTTGAAAGCAAATAATTTGACAAAAGATGTGTTTCCAAAATTAAGCCATTGAAAAAGCGATTCATGTTTTCAAAATCCTCAGAAAATCCACTATGGAGTGATATGTTTGTGTCTGTCATATGGTTAGAATGCACTTTTTATGTGGCTCATTGTGGGCATTTGTGATGTGGTCTGTATGCCATTTGTGATGTGGCTCTTTTTGGACGTTTGTTATGTGAGCGGCAGTCTATGGCAGAGATAGGTGCATTTTGTTCCCGGAAACTATGTGTTATGCGATGCCTTTTGGGCATTCTCATGCCATTTGGCTATAATTCGTAACATTAGTGTGACCTATGAAATGATTCTTGCATTTTTTTTGGTTCCATCGAGATTAGAGATTCTGAGAGTTGATTGTGATTCTTAGAAAATAATAATATTTTGTTTTTTGGTTCCATCGAGATTAGAGATTCTGAGAGTTGATTGTGATTCTTAGAAAATAATAATATTTTGGTTTTGCCAAGTTTAATAGTTCATTTTGAGAGTTGATTGTGATTCTTAGAAAATAATAATATTTTGGTTTTGCCAAGTTTAATAGTTCATTTTTTTAATAATTACTTGTTTTTAAAGAGATTTTGATTCTGGAATATGTATGATACATTCAGCTTGCACTTTCTTAAATATAACTATAGTACATTTTTATGGACCATGTCTTGCCATTTTTTCGAATATCCTGCGTCAAACTTATAATTCACTAATTCTGATAATTATTATTATTATTTTGTTAGATATCTAGAAACTCTAGTGGGAAATGTTCTCATTGAGTTTTAGCTCAGCCTGTCGTTTTTTAATTTTTTTTCCATATCCAAGATAGCAATGTAATTATCCGAAGTTTGGTTATGGGCATTGTAAAGAAGTGCTTATTTGAAAACCACAACTCCAGTGGCTATATGTGCTGCAAAAAGAGTGTTTTGTGTTGTGAAATAATTGTAACGGTAAGGTTGTGGAATGTAAATGTATGTGTGTGTGTGTGTGTATATATATATATATATATATATATATATATATATATATATATATATTATATAGAGACAGAGACGGAGCAGAGAGAGAGAAAATGGGAAACCTAGTACCAAGTTCTTAAAGCAACTTGCGTAGCGATGCTGGCCTAATCTCCCCTAACATCACACTCAATTTAGAATTAAAGTTGAGATCAGCCTCAACCACTGCCTTTACCAACTCCAATGTAGATGTAGGGACAAGAGATTTACGTGTCACATAACTACCAAGTTATGTTGAAGCAACTTGGAACTCAAGTTTTTCCATTATATAATATATATAATATAATATATATATATATATATAATATATATATATATATATATAAATATATATATAATACTATTATATAAATATATATATATATATATATATATATATCCAAACAATTTTGCTTCGAAGCTAACTATCATAAGCAAGTATATTGATTTATTTTGAGATAGGCTATCGTTATACTGGAGTATCTAGCTTGAACTTGCTGCACGGAAACTTGTCTTATGCGTTAGGTCGCGCTGTCGCTAGGGCTGAGCATGTTGCGTCCAAAACCGAAAAAACCGACCGACCCCGACCGAACCGATCCGAAGAAATCGGTTTTTGAAGTAGGGCGGTTCGGGTCGGTTGAAAACTTTTCAACCCGAACGACCCAAACCGATCGAATATAGTGTAAACTACCCATTCTGATCCCAAACCGATAGCCCGACCATCACCAAAGAGTCAAAAACCAAACTCTAAACTCAATTTTCTGGTCATTTATGGGTTGAAAACAATATCATTATATCTAGTGATTAATGCTTCATAACTTCTACTTGTTTGATATATTTATTTCTTTAACACAATTTGTTGTTTGATAAGAATTTGATTGAGTTAGAACCGAACAAACCAAACCGACCGCACCGAACGCGAACTGTCAACAATTTGGTTCGGGTTTTGAATTATAGCGGTTCGGTTCGGTTGTTCAAATTTTGGTAAAAACCGAACCGAACCGACCGTTGCACACCCCTAGCTGTCGCGAAACTCATATTTATAAATTTTTGTTGTAGTTCACGGCGTAACAGTAACATTATACGTTGTCGTTATTTTTAACATTGCCACCAATATAGTAGATAATTGCCAGTGAGAGAGCAAAGGAAGATAAATGTTACTGTTAGGGTAGAGAAGTAATTGTTGGCCAACAGGACAACTTTCAAACTAAAGATAAATATAATAAGGTTTCCAAAATTCATAGATTGAGCAAGTCTTTTCCCTTCTTTTATAATAGAACATAGATTCAGGTTCATTACGACTCAAATAAGAGGCATAGCTTTTCCATGACTAGTTTTTTTGGTGTAAAACTGTTCATTATTATCTAAAACCAAGCAGTTTGGTAAATATAATTATTTCTTTCTCAAGGAAGCTTTTGTTTATTACTAGTTCATATGCACGTGCAAAGCACGTGATTAATATTGCTATTTATTTTTTCGTTTAATTCTTTACTATAACTCAGTCAAATTCATTTCGAGTCAAAATCTCTAAACATTGATTATTGAATATGCTATAATTTTTATTTAAATATTTTAAAAAATTATGAAAGGGATTTTTTTTAAATTTCTAACTTGTGACAAAGGTTACTATTATTATTTAATGATTTAGAGGATTTGCAATTTAGAGGGTTCTTTTTTTGCAATTTATAAAACTTTTATGATATTTTCTACAAACAAAAATTGTTTAAGGGCTAGTTATAATTTCTATATTTCCAACGTATTGTAAGGTTTGATCATTGTTTAAGGGCTATTTATAATTTTTAGGGTTTTTGCTATTTTTAAACTTTTAGGATATTTTCTGTAAGTCATAAAATTTTATTACGCTACCTACAATTCTCATATCTTAGTGTATTGCTAGGTTTGAAATTCTCAAGGTTTTCAAAATTTTGAACTTTGAGGGTTTTTTGTAAATTTTAAAACTTTAAGGGTGCTTTATGAAAATTACATACTATTTATGGGTCTATTTTTAATTCCTAAATGTTTAATGTAATGTTATTTAGGGGTTAAAACTCTCACGGCTTTTGGTGAACTTTTAATTATGAGGGTATTTTTTGTAATTTTTACACTTTTAGGTTGTTTTAAGCAAACTTAAAAATATTTTTGGTTCTACTTATAACTATCATATTTCCCGCTGCTAGGTTTGAATTTTTTATTTTTAGGGTGCTTTTACAATTTTTAAATTTTTTTAGGGTTTTTGGTAAATTACTAATTCTTTACATGCAGTTTAAAATTCTTATAAATTCTTTATGGGCTGTTGTTCAATATTTTCTTAAGTTGCTAACTTCTAACAAAGAAAACATAAGATTCTCGGTTTAGTTACATAGTAATGAAAGACTAATTGTTTAAAAACTATATTTCATAAAGATATGGTTTAAAGGCTAATTGTAGATAGAGTTAGAGTTGAGGAGAATTTGTGAAATAAGTTTAGTTGTACGAATGAATAAATTTTTGTTATACTATAGAGCAGTAGCTTGCTTTCTAGAATCATAGCATCTCTGATGAACAATTATGAGAAAAGATGAATTAGATATGGAAAACACTATTTTAACACTATGTTTATCATCAGTTGCGGGATGTTACGAGGAAAGGAACAAAGTGCACAACTGGCATGATTAAGAAAAAGAAAAAGAAAAAAGAGAAAAAAAAGGAGAAAAGAAAAGAAAGGACTTTACATTGCACCAATTATATAGTTATTGAGCAAACATCAAAAGCAATTTGAAGGCTTAATTGAAACGATTTGAAACAAAAAAAAAAACTTGACAATAACAATACCAAATCACTGAGATTCTCATAATCTTGCTAATAAACATGCTAAAAATATCAACTTTGCTGCAGAAAATTAAAAACCTAAATATGAAAAGGCTACTAAAATTATGGAGTGCTTCCAGTGTTATAACTAGGGGAATTTTTAATCAATAAAGATAACAACAAAAAGAAAAGGGAAATAAAAGCTATTATAAAAATTGAGAAGAAAAATATTATACGACAAAAAAGGAACAACATACATATTGCAGGAGACAAAAGTGTTATGAAATTGTGTTATTCTTGATTTATATGTATAGACATGAGATGTTGTATGTGAGAGGATAATAATTGTAAATAGAGTTTTATTTGGATAACAATTATATAGCTTGTTGAAGTTTAAAACTGTTAGTACGAGAGATTAGGATAGGATAAAGGAGGATAACAATTTCATATAATTAATCGAGGCTAACTGCATGTATTTGTTAATGTATTTATTATTCGTTCAGGTAGTACAGGTAGTAGCACTAAACAATTTCAAATTGAATTGAGATGTAATTGACGGTTTGTTAATATATCATTCGATAAATATCTGAAACTGATAACAAGTTCAAATGGACATTCACATGCTTTTTTGTCATATAGAGCAAAACTTCTGTCAACTTAAGTGGACGTCCACTAAGTTTCTTATACATTGATGATCACTTGATTGAGCTACATTGTGGATGATCCGTTCTGTTCAACTTGATCTACATATTCTAAAACCCCAACACACCAAATTTGGGGTGAACTCGTTGTGGTTTGACCCTTCATCCACTCGTATCAATTTTAACGGTTTCGAGTGAATAGAACTTTTTACATGGCTCGACGGAGGGTCAAACCACAACGAGTTCACCCCAAATTTGGTGTGCTAAGGTTTTAGAATATGTAGATCAAGTTAAACGGAGCGGATCATCCACAATGATGCTGCAATCAAGTATCATTCCAATGGATAGAACTTAGTGACGTCACTTTAAGTTGAACAGAAGTTTTGCTTATATATATAATTTTTTTTTTTTTTTTTATATATCGATGCTATCTACACGATGACGTCTTATATATACGTTTATATATATATACTAATTATTATTATATATTATATTAATATTATATATAATATTATAGAAAATGGTATGTGGTACATAGATATCATATATATACTTATTATAATTTTATTTATATATATATATAGTTATTCTTTATTATTATATTATTATATATATTGAGAACGCGAGGTGATACTGCGGTAGCGAATTTCCTTACGTGCATGGAGGGACGCCCTTACTGTTTGGTGTCGGGGTACGATTTATGATAGTTATTATATTATTTACTATATATATATATTATCTTATATATATATTTTATTATTATATATAATTATATTATTAGATATAGTTGTGCTAGACGATAAAAAATAGGTGTATAGGAGACGGAAGAGATAAAATTATGTAATTCTTGGTTCATGTATATATAAGCATGAGATGTTGCATGTGAAAGGTTAACAATTGTAAATAGAGTTTTATTTGGATATAATTTATATAATTTGTTAGAGTTTGAAATTGTTAGTATGTGAGATTAGGATAGGATCAAGCGGGATAAAAATTTCATATAATTAGTTCTATTTGAGGTCGACTGCATTTACTTGTTAATGTATTTGTTATTATTTTATTATTAGTTCACATATTAACACTAAACGATTTCTAACTAAATTGAGTTATAATTGATGTGTTTGTTAATATGTCATTTGATAACGTATAATATTTGTAACGCATAACAATTTCAAACTGACATTCGTATGCTTTTTGGTTCTATTTATTAGTAGTTGATGACGTGTTTTTTAATATGTACATTGACCATGGAATATTTTTATCAAACTCGCACTTTACTATGTATATATTAAATAAGAATTCATCATAATGGATTAATATTTGAGTCCGAGGTTATTTTTGTCTACCAAAAAATTTTACCGAACTCGTACAGTATGATTTAGTTAATACTACAAGTTAAAAGATATAGAAGGCACCGGTATAAACACTGCATTGTTTTATGTAAAACCAAATTTTGGATTAATATCCATCAGTTAACTGATAAACTACTAGCTTCTAGTAGGAAGACATAAAAATGACTCTTGCACCTAAGAACAGAAAATTTCACATGTAGCAGATACGCACAAATAGACATTAACTGATAACCAGTAAATCTGTCTCTAGAAGAGAATGCAAAGTCTTATAAACTTTAGCTTGCAGTTATAATAAGTTAAGTTATCAAAGCTACAATTGACGACAAAACCTACTGATTAAACAATCAATCTTCAACAGGATAAGTCTCAGGATATTTTTCTCATTCGATATCAAGCCTAAAATCTGCTTAAGGTTAACCATATGAACAATCATAGATGTCAACCATAATACCAAATGCAAATTTATCTAAATAACAAAGAAGCGCATTTTAATGTTTATACAACAGTTAAAAGATCATAGAATCAAGAACTCATTTAACTGAAAAGTTACATTTGGAACAAATACACTAGGAATCAACATTTGAGTATTTAAAACATGAAGGTAACGTAGCTAATACTTGGACAGATGCACCAAGTAAGAATAATTCGGAGTCCCGAACAAATACAATTGGATTCAGGATACTTTTTCAACATCAGTAAGCTGGTGAAGAATTACACTTGAAATACGTCAAAGCTTTTCAGTTAATCTAATCATGAAAGAACTCACAGCAACAGTATCCAAAACTATCCAAGAAGATTCAAAAAGCTCATGAAAAAACTCAGCACCAATTTCTTCAGCAGCAGTTCTAAAAGCAATGCCAAAAGAATTACCTTGAATAGCTCCAAGTCGTGGCTTCCCACAAACTCCAACAACTAGAACTTTGCCATGTTCTTTTCCCAAGCAAGCACAGATCAAAGGCTTCATCTTTGCTCCCCTTTCCTTCAAGGCATCCATCAAGAAGTAGCAGAACTTTGTAAGAGCCTGAGGATATCTCAACCTCTCTGTGTCCACAGGGTCTTCAAGCTTTATCCACCGAAATTTTCTCCCACTTCGGATAAACCCACTTTTAGTAATCGCGGAGCTCCCTTGCCTAAGAATAGCTCTTTGTATCTCAATAGCACTCTGCATTCCTTTCCGAAGTTGATCAAGATTGTTCAATGATAATGCAGAATAAGCTACCCAAAACTGCTCAGCAGTAGAAGTTTCTTTTTTATTCTCTGCAAGAGATTCAAGCAGAGCTGTAACCCCATAGACTACATCAGCAGCCGATAGTTTCGTGCAATACCCATGAATTCTCAAGAAACTCCTATAGTAGAACTCAGTTAGCCCATATTCCGGCAAAAAACGCTCAAACTCATCTTTCATTTTCTGCTTCACTTCCATACTCATATATTGAAACTTCTTCTGACAGTCTACAAGAGGAAACCCCATCCTGGCCAGCAAAAGCTTCAATTTTTTCATGCCGTTGTCACTCCAAGTCTTCAACTTGGTCGCGATATAAGATGAGCAAAGCATCGAATCGAATAAATTCCACTCTCTCAAGAGCATAAGGCGTGGCTCGTCTTCATAAGCTATTCTTGAGTTCTCTGGTGCCTGCACCTTTGTTCCATCTTTAAGAGTAACTGAGGAGATTGTATCGAGATTGCCTGAACTATTTATATGTTGCTCGAGCTCCATAACCCCAGCCAGGTACCTTTCGTTGGTCAACCTCTCATGCACAAACTGATCAGTCAAAGAAATGCAAGCCATCCAAAGCAACTCATTTGTGTTCTTCCGCAGAGAATGAGCCAGCTCAAACATCAAGCAACCAGAAGGCTTCCCATGAAAAGTACCCAACCTGTAATATTCCTTCTTCAACTTTCCAAAAAGTCTAACTGGGTCCGATTCATTCTCCTCCGACAGCCTCCTTTTCTTTCTACGCTCCTCATTGTCGCTGTCGCTGTCGTCGTCACTATCGCTGTCACTGTTCTCTGCAAACTCATCATCGCTATTCAAATCGGATACACTAGCCAACGCAGAGACATCAAAGTCATAAGCTAAATCTGCTTGTTGTTCATCCTCTGAGGTATAAAGTACGATGACCTGCTCATTCTCACTGCTCAAATTGTGAAGGTGGATAGGACGATGGCTATCAATGACGAAAACCCGAGAATCTATACCAGGTTTTAAGATTCTTCGAAGGTCTCGATGGCATCCCCAGTTGATGAGAAGGACTGAGAGAGGAGTGTCGGGGGATTGAAGGTTGAGATTGGGGAATTTGAGGATCTCATCAAAAGACGAGATAGGGTACACTGAGTAGCGAATGGAATCGGAGCAGAGAACATGGGTGATGATTTTGAGTGTAGAGAGAGAGTCAGCGTCAGAGGCTGAGGGGAAAATTAACAAAGGGGTCGACGATGAAGCTGAGGCTGATTCACGAAGGCGAGCATAGAAGGACTCGACCCTGAGCTCTCTCATTAGGGTTTTTCAGCTGTGGAAATTTTTAGGGTTTAGAGGAAATTTGAGACCCGCGGAAACTCTAGGGTTTCCTCCCAAAACAGGAACTTTTGATGTGTGTTAGGAGGAATTGCCTGCTGGTATCGAATTTGGGGATCTTCTTCTGTATCAGACAGAAATTATCCCAAAAGATCCAATTTTTCGAAATGGGTCATCAAATTGGGGAGTTTCTCCAGGACACGCTTAGGGATTAACTCAAAAATTAACGGACCTCCGAATCCTGGACTCAAAATCAAGCTTAGAGTAGGAGAAGTACCTGGGATTAGGTCATCAATCCTCAACAAACGAGCAAATCCCTACGAGATCTCACTGGAGGAGGGAGAGAGAGAGAGAGAGAGAGAGAGAGAGAGAGAGAGAGAGGAGGGAGTTTGAATTTTGTTGGATGTTAAAAAATTTTAGAGGAATTGAGAGGAGTTCGGGATTTTGAAAGATATTGAAATTTTTCAAGGCTTTTAAAATTTTTAGCGGGATTTGATGGCGGGCGATTTCAGATTTCGGACAGAATCAAAAGTCTGTGGAAGGACCCAAGCACATGGGATCGCACGCAATCAATATTGGCTAAATTCCAGAAGAGCCCTAAACTTTTGTAACTATTTGTATAAAATGAGCATAAACTTTGAAAATTTAGATAAAACACCGTGCACTTTGGGGAGTTACACGGAACCTCCCTCAGTAAATCGTAAAAACAAAATTCAGCCCCACTTTTTTCCCTTTTCTTATTGGTATAATGCATGTTTGCACATAGGCATACATTTTTTTAATTTTTTTTTCTTGAGTACAAATTTTATGAAGTGACTTTTGTACTACTATAAATACTTGTATTAATAAATAAAGTTGTGTATAAAGAACCGTACGAGTAATTTTTATATTTTGGATACTTTTTATAATTTAATCTAAAATTATTTACAAATTAAGTAATTATTTAATAATATAATGTATAATTATAAAAAAATTAAACTATAATGTAGAATAATTATGTTATAGTGCTTCAATTATTGAACAATAATCTCCATTCAGTAGCAGACAAGTGTCTCCTATTAACTGCTTAATCAAATCACTTCACCGCTTCGAGATAACCAAAAGTCCCCAGCTCGGACAGCTCGACATCTCGCAAAGTTGGCTCAAAAGGTTATACGTGTCGACCTCCTCAGGTCGACTCCACAAAGCAACCTACACAACCGTCTATTTGGCCGACATCTCTCGGGGTCGACTCGAAAGGCGATATTTCTTGGCCATCTACTTGGCGAGTAGAAAGGCGACAACATACCTTGAGCCCCCCGCTGATAATTGGTCGCCATCACATTAAATACATGGTCACAATCATCATTTCTCCATCCCCGAAAATTATTATAACACATCAGACCATGTCAGCACCACGCGCCTCCTGTCGCTTCACATTAAATGCCGAAGTGACTCCCGCCACTAGGCAGCCTTTGGACCCCTCTGAACTTTGTAACCTAATTGAAATGTATTTCACTAAATTGAAATATTAAACTTCAGCGGGTCTCTCCAGATAATATTCTGAACTTTGTTTATTTTATTTAACCCCTCTGAACTTGTGTTTATTCACATTTGGCCCTTCTTTACAAATATAAATGTCAGGTTTTTAACCTAATTGAAATGCATTTCACTTAATTGAAAAATGTTAAGCAAAATTCTTTTTCTTCCTATAAAACTAAAGGTGAGTGAGTTGATTTTCTTCAAATAGCTTGTTTAATCATTTAATGTTTCAATATATCGTAGAGTAATCTCTCATGCTAGCGCATAATGATCACCGTGTACTTCACAATCTTAGTTGAATGAGGAAAAGAGGTGAAGATTCAAACTAACAGTATTGTCGCATGTTTACTTTACCTATTTAAAATCATGGAACATAATGTCTGAAATCCCATCTCATGGCTACTTCGCATCAAAACTTGGATTAGGCAAAATAAATTACTAACATACTCCCGTTTTCAAAGCACGGCTAATACTTCACTTGTATACAAGCATATCCATATATCATAAAAATCAATATTTTCACGACATAACCAGTACTTTCACAACATAGCCTATAAATTTACACTAATTAAGAATAATCTTGATGGAAAAGCAAATCGAATGTGTTTGCCACCTATCATAATCAAATACTGGGTATAACATAGTAAGAACAAAACAATGTGACTGTCAATAGTTACGTGCAATTGTATTATCTATATTACCATGACACAGATCATAAACCAAAATGCTGAAACATGGGTATCCACACTAGTACGGACACAATAACATTCAATTTTCTCCTCAATCTATAATTCTAAAAAAAATAGGGAAAATTACTTGAAGGAACCAGAAATAGTTGGGCCAAGCATCCTCACCCCCAGCCCAAAAACCATAACCCCCAAGCACTAAAATTAAAAAATATGTGCAACCAACCCCAAAACCCAATCCCCAAGAAAACCACTTCCCAAATTACCCTTCTTTCCAATTAAAACTCAATCCATTTCCCCCCCTCCCCTCCTCCTCCCTCCTCATTTGCATCCCCCCTCCTCCCCGACCCCCTCCTCCCCTCCCCCTTCTTCCCAATGAATCGATGCCTCGAGATCCGAATGGTCGGAATCGGCGTCGTCGCCGACGGTAGTGACGGTGAGGACCCACCTGGATTTTGGTTGGGTTGGGGCGGAGGAGAAAGAGAGCATCCCCTCGTCGTTGTTGCTTCCTCTCAAAGTCCTGTCGATTCTTCGATTCTTCGATTCTGTCGATTCTTCGATCGAAATCCTTCGGTGATCTCAATGCTCTCTCGTCTCAGATCGTTGACCTTGTTCTCTCTGATGGATCGGCCAGCGGTGGGCCCAAGATCAGCGTGGCTAATGGAGTTTGGGTTGATTCGTCGGTTTCTTTGAAGCGTGGGTTCAAGGAGATTGCTGCTTCGAGTTTCAAGGCTGAGGCCCGAGCTGTGGATTTCAAAACAAAGGTGATGGTTTTGTTTTTTTAACCCCCTTTTAAGTGGACATCAGGGGTTTAACGACGATGACAATTTATTCTCAGCTGATTATTTTTAAGAGGAAGTGCTTCGGTGCAAATTAGTTCAATGATTCTAAGCATGCTAATCTGGTCTATAATAAAGTGGTCGATACACCTGACAAATACTAATAACAGCTAATTTAGGGGAAATTTTGAGATTTGTAGCACCAAATATTAACATGATATTTTTATACTGGGAAGATAAAAACGAAATCAATGATAGAATGAGCTCATACTCTTTCCAGGTGTGGCCTCCATATCGTTTATACTTGTGCTTATAAATGCAAAGAGACACCATGGTCAATATCGACTTTCAAACCTTGGATGTGTCTATAGATACACAAATCATAAATAAAGTTAGAAGCGGACATTTGTTGGCTATGATGACTATAAAATCATATTTGTGCATAACTGTTCTTTATTGATGGTATGGATCTTTAAAGTAAGTCATAATGATGTAAAAAACACTTTTCAATTATGTCACATATGTTGGTTTCATGTGACATAGTGACATTCTGGGTGAATATTATGCTGTTATGTGATATTTTGGTATTCCGTCTGACTTATGCTGCTGTTATGTGATATTTTAGTATTATGTGTGACATATGCTACTGTTATGTAACATTTTGGTATTCTGTGTGACATATATTACTGTTATGTGATATTTTGGTATTCTGTGTGACATATGCTGCTGTTATGCTATATTTTTGGTATTCTGTGTGACATATGTTGCTGTTATGTGACATTTTGGTATTCTGTGTGACATATGCTGCTATTATGTGATATTTTTACATTCTATGTGATATATTCTCGTTACCAGTTACATATACTGTAGTTTAAGTGTCATGTGATATTTTTACAGATATGATTGTGGCATACATGCATATTTTTTCATCAAGGTGATCCTAGAGGGAAGGGAGACAATAAATATTGAAGCCTTGCAATGGGAGTCTGAGATGTTACGGGCAGGACTTGTTGCTCAAATCATATGCGAAGGTCGCTTGTTGGGGGCTTTGGGGATTGGAAAGTTGTATGGAGCTTCGAACCCGTTTGATTGGATGGAGTTGATTTCGTTGCAGGGGAAGACGAATTTCTTCGAGAAGAGGGTCAGGGATTACCAGAAGGCGTCGGTGATGAGAAGAGGGTCGGGAATTTCTTCAGGAAGAGGGTCGAGAAGAGATGTTGTAATGTTCAGTTTGTTAGTGATGTTTCTGCTTGAACTATGCATAAAATATGTAATATAGTTGTGATCAAGGTTTTTTTAAATGTTAAATAAGGTTCCTCTTGTTTGTTGTGTTTGTTGTGTTTGTTGGTTGAATGGGCTCTCTTGAATATGTGATGTTTGGGAAAATGCCTATGAGAGAGAGTGATGTGTTTTTTTGATGTATTTGTTGTTTGTATCTGTGTGACATTTATTCGTCTCATGTGTGACATTCACTCGTCTCATGTGGAATGACTCTAATAGATGTGACTTGTATCTATTATATGTGATATTTTGTTGTTGCTTGTGATATTTATTGTTTATATGTGACACATGGCTGTAATTTATGATAGTGAATTTTATGGTCATACCACTTTCAATGTTGCTGAATCTTTCAACAATTGGATTCGTGTGGCGAGAACACTTCCTATTTGTGATATGATGTCACGCTGAAGGATATAACCGAGCCACATGCACTGAACCTATCCAAGATTAATGTTTCCTGACAGAATTCAAACTCTTTTATGACTGTTGTCTGTTACATGTTACTTTTGACATTTTGTTGTGACATTTACTACTTAAATGTGACATATTACCTGTTCGTGTGACTTGTTGGTATTAATTATGATACCTGTAAGAACTTTACTTTCAGAGTCCATTTGATATGCCAAAGAAAAAAGATCACCAAGAAATTATAAATTCACATTTTATCATGTAACTAGCAATGAGAATATATCACACAGAAGCAGCATATGTCAAATTCTGCTAACGAGAATATATCACATAACAGCAATATATATTACACAGAATACCAAAATATCACATAAAAACAGCATATGTCACACAGAATACCAAAATGTCACATAATAATAGCATATGTCACATAGAATACCAAAATATCACATAACAGTAGCATATGTCACACAATACCAAAATATCACATAATAGCAGCATATGTCACACAACATATGTCAAATTCTGTTGTTATGTGACATTTTGGTATTATGTGTGACTTATGTTGCTGTTATGTGATTTTTTGGTATTCTGTGTGACATATGTTGCTGTTATGTGACATTTTGGTATTATGTGACATATGTTTTTGTTATGTGACATTTTGGTATTCTTTGTGACATATGCTGCTATTATGTGATATTTTTACATTATGTGTGATATATTCTCATTACCAGTTATATATGCTGCAGTTTAAGTATTATGTGATATTTTTGATAGAGTCTCAACAGAATAATATGGTTTTAGATCATAAATTCATAAGCTTAAAGGTGGCTATTGTTGTTGAATTACAGAGGATTTTCTAGATTAGTAAATGTTAGCAATAACAATGAGGCGACGCCATTGCATCTAGCAGCGAGGCAAAGATGATTTTTGTTTATTTTAAATTTGTTTGCTTTAAATTTGAGTTTTGAGTTCATTGTTTGTACTGCACATTGCTGTAGATTGGTTCTACGAAGGAAATGAGATGATGGGTTGAGATTGTAACTTAGTTATTCAAGGTTAAATGAGAATGTAATTTGTTTGTACTGCACATTTGTTGTTTATACGTGACATATTCACTATCAACAAATTACAGCCAAATATCACAAATTGCAGCCATGTGTTAGTTTATATGTGACAATTCAATCTTACATATGACAGTTCTACCTTATATGTGATATGTAGATCTGATTTGTGATATTTGGGTGTTGTATGTGATGTAGGCGTCTAAAAATGCCTATAGGTGTCTGCGCATAGCTCGAGACAAAGAGAAGGCGATGAATACCATTATCCAAGTCGAAGGGAATTATCCGAGTCAAAGAGGATCATCTGACACCGACAAGCGTATGAAGTGAAACAAGTGGCCCGTGCGCTCACCGGCCACCTCCAAGTGGCCAATGTGCTCACCGGCCATCGCCAAGTGGCCTGCGTGCTCACCGGCCAGCTCCAAGTGGTCAACACGCTCACCGCCCACTTCCAAGTGGCCCGCATACTCATCATCCACCTCCGAGTTACAAAATGTATGAAATGAATCAGTGAAGCATACGAGTCAACGTGACACGCGAAACGACAAAACGACTCAGCCAGGAGTTGTGTCTCGCCCACACAATGAGTGGCTCGGCCATTGTAAGCCCATACCATGAGTGGCTCGGCTATTTAAAGTTGTAAGTATCTTCGTCAGATTTCTAACGCATCTTGAATCATCTCATTCCGAGATCGGACGAGAGAGTTAGAGCCAAAATACCCGAGGACATACGAAGGCAAAACAACTCAGCCAGGAGTTGTGTCTCGCCCACACAATGAGTGGCTCGGCCATTGTAAATCTACACCACGTGTGGCTCGGCCATTGAAAGTTGTAAGTCTCTTCGTCAGATTTCTAACGCATCTTGAATCATCTCATTCCGAGATCGAACGAGAGAGTTAGAGCCAAAATACCCGAGGACGTACGAAGGCAAAACAACTCAGCCAGGAGTTGTGTCTCGCCCACACCATGAGGGGCTCCCCCATTGTAAGTTGCTAACGCATCATTGAATCATCTCATTCCGAGGATCGAACGAGAAGAGTTAAGAGCCAGAACATACCGGAGGACGTACGAAGCAAAACAACCTCAGCAGGGAGTTGTTGTCATCACCCCACACAGATGAGTGTCTCGGCAATTATAAGCCCACACCATGAGTGGCTAAGCCATTGAAAGTTGTATGTCTCTTCGTCAGCTTTCTAACGCATCTTGAATCATCTCATTCCGAGATCGGACGAGAGAGTTAGAGCCAAAATACCCGAGGACGTACGAACTGGCTCGCACAGTGCCGAGCCACCATTTGGTGGCTCGCACAAAGAACTGATATTTCAACCATGATCCGATTTGAATCTGAAGAAACTCAAAACACTAAAGTTGTAGATCGCTTTGTCAGCTTTCCAATGCATCTTGGATCAGGTCATTTGGAGATCATATGAGAAAGTTATGATCAAAATACCCTAGACACTCACAAGTATCTCGGCCTGGCCGAGCCACCTAGGCCGAGCCACCCAGATCTGGGCCCAGATCTGAGCCCAGATCTGGTTTGAAGAGCCTATAAATAGCCCCCTAGGCTCATTGTTTTGGAGGTTGGACTTTTTGAGATCTTGAAGGCTAAAGGTGAGACTTTTAGGAGAATTTCGGAGGGAAAACTCTGCCGAATTAAAGGCTCGAAAGTAAAAAAGGTTGGAACTTTGGAATCTTAGAGACTCGGGCTTTTCAGATCTGGTTCTCGGCGATCATCCACGCCAAATAAGGTAGGAGTTTGAGAGAGATCAGATCTGAGATCTACACGATCGTCCTCCAGATCAAAACTTGGTTTTTGATCCCGAGAAGAGTATCGATTTCGCTTGGTCGATTTCGATTACTTAAGGGCTATTATTTCCTTGGTGAAATAATCCCCTCGGCTGTTATTTTCTTCGTAAAATAACACCCGTCATATCATGTAGATCCGACCGGATCAAGATTACGCGGTGGTCCACGGATTAACCCCGGCGCAGGCAAAGAACCCACACAAGCAAGAGACCGCAAAACAGGATCTTACGATTTGTTCCACAAAAAAGGAAAGTTGTAATCTTTTAAGATTTATTTTTTGTTGATTTTGTTGTAACCGGATCTTATAAAAAGACCGGATCTTTTGTAACCGATAAACTGTTGCTCAAGAAAATAATGAAATCAATGAAGATAATTTTTCCCGCGAACATGTGAGATTTGTGATATTTGGGTGTTGTATGCCAAATATCACATACAACACCCAAATATCACAAATCAGATCTAAATATCACATATAAGGTAGAACTGTCACATGTAAGATTGAATTGTCACATATAAACTGACACATGGCTGCAATTTGTGATATTTGCCTGTAATTTGTTGATAGTGAATATGTCACGTATAAACAATAAATGTGCAGTACAAACAAATTACATTCCCATTTAACCTTGAATAACTAAGTTACAATCTCAACCCATCATCTCATTTCCTTCGTAGAACCAGTCTACAGCAATGTGCAGTACAAACAATGAACTTAAAACTCAAATTTAAAGCAAACAAATTTAAAATAAACAAAAATCATCTTTGCCTCGCTGCTAGATGCAATGGTGTCGCCTCATTGTTATTGCTAACATTTACAAATCTAGAAAATCCTCTATAATTCAACAACAATAGCCACCTTTAAGCTTATGAATTTATGATCTAAAACCATATTATTCTGTTGAGACTCTATAAAAAATATCACATAATACTTAAACTGTAGCATATATAACTGGTAACGAGAATATATCACACATAATATAAAAAAATCACATAATAGCAGCATATGTCACACAGAATACCAAAATATCACATAACAATAACATATGTCACACATAATACAAAAATGTCACATAACAGCAACATATGTCACACAGAATACCAAATAATCACATAACAGCAACATAAGTCACACAGAATACCAAAATATCACATAACAACAGAATTTGACATATGTTGTGTGACATATGCTGCTATTATGTGATATTTTGGTATTGTGTGACATATGCTACTGTTATATGATATTTTGGTATTCTATGTGACATATGCTGTTATTATGTGACATTTTGGTATTCTATGTGACATATGCTGCTTTTATGTGATATTTTGGTATTCTGTGTAATATATATTGCTGTTATGTGATATATTCTTGTTACCAGAATTTGACATATGCTGCTTCTGTGTGATATATTCTCATTACCAGTTACATGATAAAATGTGCATTTGTAATTTCTTGGTGATCTTTTTTCTTTGGCACATCAAATGGACTCTGAAAGTAAAGTTCTTACAGGTATCATAATTAATACCAACAAGTCACACGAACAGGTAATATGTCACATTTAAGTAGTAAATGTCACAACAAAATGTCAAAAGTAACATGTAACAGATAATAGTCACAAAAGAGTTTGAATTCTATCAGGAAACATTAATCTTGGATAGGTTCAGTGCACGTGGCTCGATTATATCTTTCAGCATGACATCATATCACAAATAGGAAGTGTTCTCGCCACAAGAATCCAATCGTTGAAAGATTCAGCAACATTGAAAGTGATATGACCATAAAATTCACTATCATAAATTACAGCCATGTATCACATATAAACAATAAATATCATAAGCAACAACAAAATATCACATACAATAGATATAAGTCACATCTAATAGAGTCATTCCACATGAGACGAGTGAATGTCACACATGAGACAAATAAATGTCACACAGATACAAACAACAAATACATCGAAAAAAACACATCACTCTCTCTCATAGGCATTTTCCCAAACATCACATATTCAAGAGAGCCCATTCAACCAACAAACACAACAAACAAGAGGAACCTTATTTAACATTTAAAAAAACCTTGATCACAACTATATTACATATTTTATGCATAGTTCAAGCAGAAACATCACTAACAAACTGAACATTACAGCATCTCTTCTCGACCCTCTTCCCGAAGAAATTCCCGACCCTCTTCTCATCACCGACGCCTTTTGGTAATCCCTGACCCTCTTCTCGAAGAAATTCGTCTTCCCCTGCAATGAAATCAACTCCATCCAATCAAACGGGTTCGAAGCTCCATACAACTTTCCAATCCCCAAAGCCCCCAACAAGCGACCTTCGCATATGATTTGAGCAACAAGTTCTGCCCGTAACATCTCAGACTCCCATTGCAAGGCTTCAATATTTATTGTCTCCCTTCCCTCTAGGATCACCTTGATGAAAAAATATGCATGTATGCCACAATCATATCTGTAAAAATATCACATGACACTTAAACTACAGTATATGTAACTGGTAACGAGAATATATCACATAGAATGTAAAAATATCACATAACAACAACATATGTCACACAGAATACCAAAATGTCACATAACAGCAACATATGTCACACAGAATACCAAAAATATCGCATAACAGCAGCATATGTCACACAGAATACCAAAATATCACATAACAGTAATATATGTCACACAAAATACCAAAATGTTACATAACAGTAGCATATGTCACACATAATACTAAAATATCACATAACAGCAGCATAAGTCAGACGGAATACCAAAATATCACATAACAGCATAATATATCACCTAGAATGTTACTATGTCACATGAAACCAACATATGTGACATAATTGAAAAGTGTTTTTACATCATTATGACTTACTTTAAAGATCCATACCATCAATAAAGAACAGTTATGCACAAATATGATTTTATAGTTATCATAGCCAACAAATGTCCGCTTCTAACTTTATTTATGATTTGTGTATCTATAGACACATCCAAGGTTTGAAAGTCGATATTGACCATGGTGTCTCTTTGCATTTATAAGCACAAGTATAAACGATATGGTGGCCACACCTGGAAAGAGTATGAGCTCATTCTATCATTGATTTCGTTTTTATCTTCCCAGTATAAAAATATCATGTTAATATTTGGTGCTACAAATCTCAAAATTTCCCCTAAATTAGCTGTTATTAGTATTTGTCAGGTGTATCGACCACTTTATTATATACCAGATTAGCATGCTTAGAATCATTGAACTAATTTGCACCAAAGCACTTCCTCTTAAAAATAATCAGCGGAGAATAAATTGTCATCGTCGTTAAACTCCTGATGTCCACTTAAAAGGGGGTTAAAAAAACAAAACCATCACCTTTGTTTTGAAATCCACAGCTCGGGCCTCAGCCTTGAAACTCGAAGCAGCAATCTCCTTGAACCCACGCTTCAAAGAAACCGACGAATCAACCCAAACTCCATTAGCCACGCTGATCTTGGGCCCACCGCTGGCCGATCCATCAGAGAGAACAAGGTCAACGATCTGAGACGAGAGAGCATTGAGATCGCCGAAGGATTTCGATCGAAGAATCGACAGACGGAGCCGAGGAGGGGGTCGGGGAGGAGGGGGGATGCGAATGAGGAGGGAGGAGGAGGGGAGGGGGGAAATGGATTGAGTTTTAATTGGGAAGAAGGGTAATTTGGAAAGTAGTTTTCTTGGGGATTGGGTTTGGGGGTTGGTTGCACATATTTTTTAATTTTAGTGCTTGGGGGTTATGGTTTTTGGGCTAGGGGTGAGGATGCTTGGCCCAACTATTTTTGGTTCCTTCAAGCAATTTTCCCTAAAGATAAACAATAACTAACAACTTTACTCGATCAGGTTCACAAAAAGAAATAAACAAGAAAGATGATTTCTCATCCTGAGAGTGAGAGTTGCTACCAAATATTTTGCTCGTACAAGGAATTTGCAGGCGTAGAAAGGCTGGATACAAATTGAACTATATATCAGAAGTTCCTGAACAAATAGGTTGAGTGCAATTGTTGTTTTAGAATGGCAAGTGTCTATTCGTACCTAATTCCCAAAATTTTGTTGTAACCAAACTGAATCAAATTATCAAGCAACTCTTTTATGCTCTATATCAGATCTTTCTTGTAGAACTACTTAGTGCATAAATGAGACGACCATGAGACATCACGAACGAAAAAATCCTCATTACGAGAATGACAGTGTCACTAGTAGAAAAATACTCAACCTAGATAGAAAAACTGTCTAGGTAGACCAGAATTCTGTCTAGATAGACCAACCTAGATAGAAATCTATCTAGGAAAGTCCGTCTAGGATAATTCCGTCTAGGTTGACTCAACCTAGACAATATCCGATCTAGATTGGTCTAACTAGACGGTAACCTAGACGAAATTCAAAATCCATCTAGGTTGCATCCCAGATGGAATTTTGGTCTAGGACGCGTCCCATACATAATTTCTAAATTCGTCCATGATTGAAAGGTGAAAACCCATCACCCTCAACATTATAATTTTGGCCACTTTTGCACATAACTCCCTCAAGAAAGTTTGGCCAAATTTGCACATAACACCTTCCAAAAATTAGGCCATAAGCCCACATCCAACCTCCACAATTCTCAGCCATGGGTATGCAACCAAGCACCTAAAATTTCAGCCCCTTTTTGCATTTAACTCCTCAAAATTTTAGCCTCATTTTGCATATAACCCCCTCAAAATTTTGGCCTCATTTTGCATATAACCCCCTCAAAATTTAAGCCATATTCTCAAGCCTACCAAAAAACAAGTCTCAAACTTCATATTCATGCTAAAAAGACCCCCAAAATTTTTGGCCATGGTCATGAACCTGTTTTCAAGTTTCATTTTTTTCTAATTCATGAAATCAAAAAGCTCTAATCTTGGGCCTACAAATTCATGAATCAAAACCAAACAAATGCACAAGAGGCTAGGGAGAGGAGCTTACCCAAATCAAGAGCTTAAATCCAATGCCAAAAGCCCAAGTTTTAAACTTGAAACCCCTTGAGCTTGAAGGTGATTTTCGGCCAAGAACAAAAGTGGGGGGAGATGAAGCTTCAAACCCTTTTATAACAAGAGTTCAAGAGTCCTTAAAGAGGAGAATAAGAGTTCTTAAAGAGGAGGATTTATGGGTTTTGAAGAAGTGGGTTTTGGAGGAGTTTTGAGGAAGAGGATAAGAAAAACAAGAGGGAATTCAAAATTTGAGGGGAACACAAAACCCTTTGGGCAAAAACCCTAAGGTCCGACCCTCTCTCTCTCTCCTCTATTTTCTCTCTCCTCTCTCTCCCATATTCACTCCCCCCTTTTGACGCAACCAAGACACCATTGTTGTGTCGCACAGCCGAGACACGACAATGTGTCTCGGCGACCGAGACACATGAAGTGTCTCGGCCAAGGTCAAGACACGAGTTGTGTCTCGGGTTCAAAACAGGCCCCCACGTGTCCGGTGATGCCATTTTCCGCTCGTATTTGTCTGTTATTGACCATTTCGATGAAATTGACATCCGTATTCACTCCGATGAGTATATGAGTATAAATTACATCTCCTTGAACCTCCAACGGGTATATGAGGCTAAATCGATTCCCGAAACTCCTAGGAGTATACAAAAATAAACTGGTCATCCCTACTCTAACACCTTAAATCCTAAACTGTGTAGACTCTAGTTAACGTATGAGTATAAATTGTGTTTACACTAATCGGCGCACGATGAGAGTCAACGCCGGTCAACACGTTGTGACGAAGGTCAACGTTGGTCAAAGCCTAGCTGTAAGTCAACGCCGGTCAATACATTGCGATGAAAGTCAACGCCAATCAATGAGTTGTGATGAAAGTCAATGTTGGTGATAATCACATTTTATTACAATTTTATACCCTCATTATCTATTTTATATGAATAAATATCCCATTAATAATTGTTTTTATCTTTAATTGCAGGTTAGTGAAGAATAAAGCCTAAGATCTCTTATCTTAATAAAACCCATCAATTAAATGAAGAACACAAGCAAGAGTCAAAAAGCCCAAGCCCAGAATCAAGGCGAGTAGCCTGTAGAAGCCGAAGAAAATAAAAAAATTAAATATGAAAAAAATGTATTCAAGATAGTTGACCGTAAAGAAATAACGATATCTCCCAATCCGGAAGGCGGAATTTAACATATAATATATGAAAATCGACTATCTCGACGAGACGAAGCCAACCGTGAAGTTAAAATTTTTTATTGGAGCATCGATGCCAGTATCAATACGGGCATCGATGCGGGCATCGATGCCTGTATCGATGCGAAGTCATCCAGATTTCATCAACGACCGAAATTACATTCTTGGGGCACAAGTTTGATCCAAGGGCTCTCATGCACTGATGTTTACTATAAATAGGGGTTGAGAGTGAGGGGTTAAAGGTATGAAAATTTTTATAACTCCTTTTGGAGAGGAGGGCTACTCTTAATTAAGAAGACCCTCCAAATTTGTAACTTTTTGTTACAATTAATAAAATAATTTTTTTACCACTTTAATTTTTCTCTTCTTCTCTTTGTTGAATGATGAAGATGAAGATGAAGATGGAGATTAATTTGAAAGTTTGTTTTACTTATTTCTCTTTTATTGCTTATTAGTTTAGATTTATTTTCATGCTTGTAATTAGATTTTATTTTCTTATTTAAATAGCCAAGAGGCTAGAACCCTCTTGCCTTAGATTTATTTCATACTTATAGATTAGATTTATTTTATGTTTATAGAGTAGATTTATTTTTTTGTATTTAATTCTTGTAATTTATTTTATAGTTTAGATTTTATAATTTATTTTATAGTTAGATTTTAATTTCTTGTACTATTCACCTTGAGGCTAGAACCCTCTTGGGTTTAGTTTTTCTTTTTGTTCATTTTTATTTTTTATTTTTGATTCGCCTTTAGGCTAGAACCCTCTAGAGAATCACCTTTTTCTAAGAAGTGGATTCAATTCTAGATTACTCATATCTTTAATTGAATCCGCTATCTTTACATTCTCAATTTTTATTTGTTCTTGATTTTTCCTTCTTGCCTTGTTGATCACATTTATATTATCACTTCCACTCTCAAATATATTCATTTACACAATCATTTTTATCTCTCCATAATCACATTCACTTATCATTTCTATTTGTCACGTACACAACATAAAAACCGATTTTATATTTTCTCCTACAAAACACCTTCCTCGTGGATCGATATCTTTATACTATAACTTGACACGGTTGTGCACTTGCAACATTTTTGGTACATGTTTATGTCGCATCAAGTTTTTGGCGTCGTTGCCGGGGAAGGTGCTTAAGTAGGTTTTAATTATTTTGGTTCTTTAACTTGTGTGTTTATTATGATGGAAACGCTTGGAGCTTGAAGATCACGGATTGGAGAACTAGGATTTGAAGATTTGCTTGTAGGTAATTCTTCTTTCTAGAATTTTTAATTCCACCCTTTAGCTACTTCTTCACAATTAGAGACAATTAGGACTTAAAAAAAGAGATTTTATTTTTGTTGACCATAATAAAATTCACCCTCAAAAAAGAGATTTTATTTTTGTTGATCATAATAAAATTCACCCTCCACTTTGACATTTACTAACAATGTAATAAATTCAAATAATTTTCCCCTTCTCATTTGTTTGATTGTTAACCCTAATTAAAAAAAAAAATTCTTTTCCATCCTTTTTAGTTGCTTTTAATTCATAGGGTTGCATTTCATATTGTTAGTAAGAATTCACCAAGTGATTTGAGCATCTTGATTTGGCACACACTTAAAAACATTTTTAAGGGCAAAACCTCATATTCAAGATAAGGTAAGGCATTTCATCACCCTTCCCTTAACCCAAAAATCACTAATTCCTCACTACACCACCCAAGCCTAATAAAACTCATTAGACGTTGGCCATAAGGATTCGAGCTCAATAAAGAACAAAGAATCCTTAAGTGAACCGGTTTAAGTTTTCTTGGATTAGTTTGTATCTAAGGTAAGGTTTATGGGTTGCGTAAAGTGCTCCGCAAGGAACGAGCTACTTAATTGATCTCAGATCACCCTCTAGTACTATCCTTACCTGGCTAATTACCTGGGTAAAACTTTAATCTTTTCACTTTAGGAGTTTTTGGTTAGGAGCTAGTCTAGTTGAGTTAGGCTTAACCCTAGAGTTAGAGTGATTGAAAAGTGATTGATTTTAATTTGTTTAGTTAGGATTTTTCCTCTTTTTCCATTCTCTCCTCATTAAAAAAACTAACTTTTATAATAACAAAAGTATAAAAAGAAATAGTTTTGGTGTATGCAACCATGGATTAGGGATAATACGCATCGATTAATTCGCTTTGAACCAATCATAGAAATGGCGTATCCTAATCCACCCGTTCTTCAAGATATGTGCTATCCCATTAGGAATACAATCTCATCTTGTATTAGGCTCCCCGAAATAAATGGAATAAATTTTAAGCTTAGACCGTATTACATAAACATGCTTCCCAAATTCCTTGGAAATAAAATAGAAGATGCATATATTTTTATCTCAGAATTTGAGGAAGTGTGTATTATGATTAAAATGAGAGAATTAACAAAAGATGCGATCAAACTCAGATTTATTCCATTTGCTCTCAAAGACAAAGCAAAAAAATAGCTGTATAGCTTACCCGTATATTCCATTTGCTCTCAAAGACAAAGCAAAAAAATAGCTGTATAGCTTACCCGTAAATTCCATCACTACCTGGGAGGAATTTATCATCGTTTTTCTTAAGATTTTTTCCTATCCATAAAATGGTGAAGCTAAGAAACAACATCATGAATTTTAAAATTGTCCCAGGAGAACCTTTTTGGAAGTATTTTGACAGATTTAAAGATTTTCTCATCCAATGTCCTCATTACGGTTTAGAAAAATGGCGATTGTGCCAAATAATTTATGAGTGATTAGATTATTCTACAAAAACTTCCTTATAATCAATGTGCCACGGGAATTTTATGAGGAAAAATACCGACGAAGCTTGGGAATTTCTAAAGAGTCTATCTGAGAAAACAATGCAATGTGAACACTGTGATGACAGGGTTTCATCAGTTCTCCATTCTAAGTCTAGTGGTCTTTCCTTGGAGTCAAACATTACTTCTGAAGCGAAGATGGCGACAATTCTGCGGAGGTTAGAAGCCTTAGAAATTAAGGAACGAGCTCTAGCTCAAATCAATCATGTTTCTGCCCCAAGATGTCATAATTATCAGTCTCCTACCCACGTTTCAGAGGAATGTCCTCTCCTAGGAAACAACCATGCATTAGAACAGCTGAACGCTGTATTCCAGCGTCCTAGAAATGATCCATTTTCTCTAACCTATAATCCAGGTTGGAGAAATCATCCTAACTTTGCATGGAATCAAGGAAATTCTCTCGGAACTCAAAACTTCACTCCCGCTTCGACCCAACATTTTTCTAGGGGAAACACAGTTCCTTTCAATTCTTATCCATAATTTTAACAACCCAATCTGCCGTATCAAAATCAGTCTCCTCTTCATCAAGCTGTAATTTGGACTCATCACAATCCAGATCAGGATAACCGTCTCAATTGTTGAACCCTAGAGGGGGGGGTGATTAGGGTCAAGAGGCTCTAATATGCAATAAAATAAACACAAGCAATCCACAAAACAGAAATGCAATCAAAGTAAGAGAGATAGAGTTAGGAATCGTTATCCTTAACGCGCGATGTGTTAACGAGGTTTGGCCCGCTGACCTACGTCCCCGCTCCCCACTCTCGAGGAGAAATCCACTACACACCCGGTTTGGAAGCCGGAACTTCGTCTACACAGCGATCCCACACGATCTCTCACTACACAGTTTGATCTCAACAGATCACTCCCTCACAGTTGATCTACACAAGATCTCACTCACACAGCAGAAGAAAAGATGCAAGAACCTCTCTTTACACAGCCCCTATAGCAAAGAGAAGGTTTACTGAAGCTGGGAAGTGAATCACACTTAAAACAGAGAGAAAACAAGCTTTGAAAATTTTTCACAGGAAACAGAAAGCTCTCTCTGGTTTTTGCAAACGTTAGGGCTGAAGAAGAAGAAGTCTGGGGGTTTTTATAAAAGAGTTTAAACCAATTAAAAACAAAAACCCAATCTTCCTATTTAGGAAGATAATCTTCTTTTCAGACTCTCAGCTCAGACTGTGTAGGTGCGGTCGACCAGTCCGGTCGACCGCATTCTGATACATTTGCACAGACTGATTTTTTGACTCAAACTAAAATATTTGTAAAATATTTATTTGACCTCTGAAAATTATAAAACTTTGTAAAATGTTTTTAATACTGAAGACAAACTGGTTGGAATTTTTTTTTTGCAAATAGGTCCTCATACTTATGAAAAATAGTATTTTATGAAAAACGCTTAAAAACATAAGTATGAAAGCGTGTGTGTGATTCCCAATAGCTTCAAGTGAAATCAGTAACTCTTTGCCTACATTCTAGCACTAGAGAGAAAATAGAAAACAAGCTAATATCCTCACATAGAATATAGTTCTTGAGTCTTGATAGCTTTAAGTTTGATGAAGCTTCTTTATGGATTTGTTGTTCTTGAATTAACATTGCTTCATCATTATGCCTCCTCCTCCTTTGGATATCATCGTTGTAGCATATATTCCATCCATCCTCCATTAATGGTACTAACGAGCTTGATAAATGAATTTACTACATTTGCACTCAATAGGTCATTAGTACCGATAATGGTGGTTGTAAAACATCATCAAAACATAAGGGCTAACATCAATGTCTTGGAAAGAGGTTTGGAAACCATAATTAAGGCCTCCACTCAAACCACGAATATGTTGACTCAAACGTCTAGCACTCTGAATTCCTTCATGCAATCAACTGGACAAATGCTCAACTCCAACACTCAAGCTATAGCTAGATTAGAATCCCAACTTGGTCAACTAGCTAGTGTCGTGAGTGAAAGAGAGAAATAAAAATTTCCGAGTCAACCCATGGTCAACCCTAAAGACATAGAATGCAGTTCATCCTATGAAGCTCAAGTGAATGCAATACATTCACTTCGGTCAGGTAGATAGGTCGATAATCAAGTGAGAACTCCTCCAAGTCAAACTTTTGATCCAATACAAATTCCTTCTCCTTCTCCTTCTGATGAATCTATTCAACAATCACTCCCCTCAGATGACCAAGAACCTGAACCCGAACCTGAGCCTGCTTTTGATAGATTTAGACCGGTTGCTCCCTTTCCAGATAGACTCAGGTCTAGGAAACACTCTCCTCAGGAGGAGAAAATCCTAGAAACATTCAAGCAGGTTAAGGTCAACATTCCTCTCTTAGATGTAATTGAACAAAATCCATCTTATGCTAAAATTTTAAAAGAATTATGCACTAAGAAGAGGAGAATAAATGTTCCAAAGAAAGTCTTTTTAGCTGCCAATATCAGTGAAATGCTATCAAATCACATACCTTTGAAATGTAAAGATCCAGGTTCCCCCATCATTTCATGTATCATTGGTAATACTCACATTGATAAGGCGCTTTTAGACTTAGGGGCCAGTGTCAATTTGCTTCCATATTCAGTCTATCAGCAATTGGAGTTATCCTAGCAAGTATGAAATACAACAAGAATATAAACTAGGATAAGAAATATGAACAATGAGATATATCCTATATGATAGAGATATATGCAAGGATATATAAACAACACAAGGGTAAATAATCTAAACAAGATAGTGGATGAAATAAATGAGTAATGCACAATTGGCGATATAAGATAAATGCAAAAACAAATACGCCAAAGACAAACTCAAACAAGCAATATGATCACGGAGTTCGGACCTTCCGTCCTACGTCTCCGCTCCCCACTCCCGGGGAGAAATCCACTATCAACCGGGTTTTCTACGTTCACCCGAACAACGTTTACACCTCACACTCGGTTTTCTAGCTAACCGAAAACTTTACAATCAACACACTATTGTAATCCCACTCTACACCCACTAAGTGTTGGACCTAGCCGTGTCTCCCTCAAGTGCTCGGTTACAACCTCTCCCTAGGCACATCAACCGACGCCACTCCTCTTGGGACGATCCCCGACTCTCACCACACACTCCTCACTCGGTGTACAAGTGTATTACAAAGTGAATCTCACAATAAGCACAATATAACAAATGATTGTTCTCAACTATGGATGAGAACTCAATTAAGCACAACTCAAAGTTACAATCTCTCACCACCCAACTATACTATGTATGTAAATACTAAAAGCTCAATGTGGGTGTGTGTAACAATGAGTAAAATAAAATCTAACTCAAATAGCAAACTAGCAATAGTAAGAATATGAAAATCAATAACGAAATTGCTAGAGAAAAGAGTTAGAAAACTTCTCTAAGAACACAAAGAAGAGGATGAAGGGGATTGAGAATGAATCCCTCAATCTGCAGTGAAAACTTCCTCCTTTGTAAACAGAAACCCAATCTTTTAAACAAACAGTAAAACCCTAAACCCTTGTTTAAAAACTTTGTTTAAAACTCTTCTTAAATCGCCTGAAAAGAGATCAGCAATTGGGTATTTATACCCACTCAAGATCTCAACAAAAAACCCAAACAAAATGACAAAACAGTCCAAAGCAACGGTAATAAAAAGAGCCGTTGGAAGCTGAAAATGACACTGTCGGTCGACCGGAAAATTCATCGGTCGACCGGTAACAGCAAACCCAAAACAAACTTAAACCAAACTAAACAAGCTTAAACCCTTGTTTAAAACCTTGTTTAAAACTTCTTTAAAAACTTCTTGGCTTAATGAAAAGAGATCAGCAATTGGGTATTTATACCCTCTAAAGATCTCAGCAAAAAATCCCAAGTCAAAAGACCAAAAAACCATCTGCAACGGCTCTAAAAAGAGCCGTTGGGACTCCAGCTGTCAACCGATGAAAATCGCGGTCGACCGCGAACAAGGTCAGAAACTCAGGAGACATCCAGAGAGTTCGTCGGTCGACCGGCGGAAAATTTCGGTCGACCGGCGGTATTGTAGCAGGTATATCCGATTTTATAAAATCGGTTAAAAATAGTAAAACAGATCCCAAAATTATGAAATTTTGAGAGAAGTTTCTAGACATGTATAAAAACATGTTAGAGAAAGAATTTCTGAAAAATCATTTCCCAGTTGAGAGAAATAAATGTTTGAACACAAAAATACAGTTTCTGAAAATCTGCTGTGATACACGATTTTGTAAAATCAATTAGGCACAGTAAATCAACTTCAAAAATAGTAAAATTTTGAGGGAAGTTTCTAAACATGTAGGTAAACATGTCAGAGAAAGAATTTTTCAAATATCACTTCTCATTTGTGAAAACTCATCAGTTTTGTAAAACATGCACGAACATGTGCACGAACGAAAACGTGAATTTGTAAATTCCTTTAAACATAACAAATCAATTCCAAACTTGATGAAACTTTGAGAAATGTTTGAAAATGATATTTTGAACATGTTACAAAAAGAATTTTCTAATTTTCATTTCCCAATTGTGAAATCTCATTATTTTGCAAAAGTGTTCAAAACATGAAAAAGTGATATACATGAAGTTTGATGTTTTAACATAAACAATGTTTTGAAACTTTGCACAATGATTATATAGACTTGATAAAATATGTATATGATGATTGTTAAGTCTATAAACTGAGAATATAATATTTAAGCTTAGAAACCAAATACGTGTATGTATATATAAACATCAAAATCTAAAACACTTGTATGTATATATATATATAACTATATATATGCATAGAAACCAAATACGTGTGTGTATATGATATTGAGCTTAGAGTATCTAACACACATAATATAAAACCTAAACTAAATATACCAAAGCTTGATCTTAATCTTCAATAGGCTTGACTTGATATATTTGCGGATGAAGCTTGAACTTGATCTTTAACTTGAATTGCATAGGCTTCACCGACATTCCGCCAACCTCCTTTGGATATGATCGTTGAAGCGCAATCCATCCATCCTCCAACTACGTTGTTTGTCTACAATACATAGGAATACACAAACACTAGACAAACAACATTAGTAGTAAATTGTTTGTAAATCATCATCAAAACAAGAAGGCCAACACCCCCATCATTTCATGTATCATTGGTAATACTCGCATTGATAAGGCGCTTTTAGACTTAGGGGCTAGTGTTAATTTGTTTCCATATTCAGTCTATCAGCAATTGGGTCTAGGTATACTGAACCCAACCAGATGCACCTTACAGTTGGCTGATAGATCTGTTAAGGTCCCTATGAGTGAGTTAGAGGATGTTCTGATTAAGGTTAGAGATTTTATTTTTCCAGTAGATTTTGTAGTCTTGAAAACACAGCCTGTTTCCAATCCCAAATGACAGACACCTGTCATCTTAGGATGACCTTTCTTAGCCACTTCTAATGCTCTCATCAACTATAGAACTGGTCAAATAAAGCTGTCCTTTGAGAATTTGACTGCTGATCTCAACATTTTTAATTCAGGGGACTAGCCAAATAATCAGCCTCTAGAAATAAATTATATTCAGGAAAGATCAGAAGAAGAAGAAGAAGAAGAGTCTGATTTGAGTTTTGAGGAAATTTTTGATGAAGAGTTTGAGTTTTTAGAAGAAGCAGATCAGGTCCTTGAGAATAATATTTGAGTTTTTAGAAGAAGCAGATCAGGTCCTTGAGAATAATGAAACTGTGTTAAACATTTGCTGCTTGAAATTAAATTTTAAAGAACTCTTTCTTGATGAACTTAGATTCTTGGAAAATAATCAACAACTAAATTTTCAGAACCCTACAGAAGAATTGGTTGTTAGAAAACAAAACTTCACAGTACAAGAGTCTAAGTTCATTAAGAAATGAAAAATGTATGACACCAATAATACCTACCTTACTTTGTTACAAGAATTATTAAACACCCCGAAATGCTTGGAATTTTATATTATTGATTATATCATTCTGAATTTATTTAAAATTTGGGGAAGAATTTTCAACAATAAGGTAGGATTCAATGTAGAATACGAGCTCTTCGTGTTGAACACTTCATTCTACATTATTTGTTTTGTTTATTTCAGAATAATAAAAAGAATTTATTCTTCTCTCATTTGAGAGTTTCTTGTTCAGTTGTAAAAAAATAGAAAAAAAGAAAAAAAAGAAGAGAATAATAAATTTTTGTTTCTATCCTCCTCAGATCAAAGGTAATTGCAGATTTTTATCAGCTGATCAAATGTAAGTACTTCACTTCTTATCTGCTTTACTTTGTACATCATGGAGTTTGCATTGAGGACAATGTAAAATTTTGGTGTGGGGGTGGGATTTAGTTATTTTTTTTCTCTTTATTCTATATTTTTAGTTGTATTTTTGTCATTTTTTCCTTTTCCTTAAATTTTTTTTTTATAAAAATATCGTCACTTGCCAAATTGATAGAGTTATGTAATAATTAATTTATTTGATAAATTTTAAATTTTCTAATCTCTAGTTTGCTATTTACTCAAGTTTACCTTTTATGATAACTCTAAATAAATTTCTTAAGAAATAATTTTTAAAGTAGTATACTTCACTTAAGCCTTAACTTAGATTTTTATTTAAAATAATGGAATTTATCCATACTTAGCTTAGAGTTAAAAATAATTTTTCAAAGCGTCTTGACTTACATATTTTTCAGAATATATATACATATACATATAAAAAAATTACAAAAGAAGAGTGCGAAAAATGGGCACCAAAAGAAAAAAACTCTTAAATTCAGGGTGATTCTATCTTATAAAGTCTAAGTTGACCGAGTAATTAAGCCCAATGAGTATTTCCATACGTAATGACCTAAGCCCAATTGGGTTGGGATACATTGGCCCAAAACTCGTTAAATGGTCGCTTAGAAAACCCGTTAAAGTAGAAAAAATCACCAAGGAAGAAAGAGTTAAATAATATATATATATATATATATATATCTCTTAAATTCAGGGTGATTCTATCTTATAAAGTCTAAGTTGACCGAGTAATTAAGCCCAATGAGTATTTCCATACGTAATGACCTAAGCCCAATTGGGTTGGGATACATTGGCCCAAAACTCGTTAAATGGTCGCTTAGAAAACCCGTTAAAGTAGAAAAAATCACCAAGGAAGAAAGAGTTAAATAATATATATATATATATATA
>NC_033795.1:37322105-37326508 GCF_001876935.1 Asparagus officinalis
GAAGAAAGAGTTAAAAAATAATAATAATATAAAAATATATATATATATATATATAAAATAAAAATACTAATATATGTTTTATATATATTTGTATATATGGTCTTGGAAAATATTTTATATATATATATATATATATATATATATATATATAAAATAAAAATACTAATAAATGTTTTAGTTATATTTGTATATATGGTCTTGGAAAATATTTTAGATCAAGCAACTTGAATATTATTTTAAACAAAGAGTTAGCATGTTCTTTTCAAAACTTTTAAATTAAATTTCTAAGTTTGGCTTGGTTTTGTATTGCTATAATGAGAAGATTTTCTAGGAAATTTACCTTCAAGTTATTTATAAAAACGTTTTCTTGAGTGATAACTATCTTCAATTAGATTGTTTAAAGTTATCAAGTGAATTTAGTTATTTACTGACTTCTTTAATTTGGCAAGTAGACCGAATTTGTGGGTATATTCACTGCAAACCCTCACGAGACTACAACTCGTCCATTAGGATAATCTAGGGGTTTAAAGGCTTGTTGTATGCGCTAAATACAGCCGCGATTCCTGCGAAAGTGAGTTAGGTCTTCTTTCATTTTTCTTTCTTTGCTAGAGGACTATTAAAAGTTTAGGTGTAGAGATATTTGATAATCACATTTTATTATAATTTTATACTCTTATTATCTATTTTATATGAATAAATATGCCATTAATAATTGTTTTTATCTTTAATTGCAGGTTAGTGAAGAATAAAGCCCAAGATTTCTTATCTCAATAAAAACACATGAATTAAATGAAGAACACAAGCAAGAGTCAAAAAGCCCAAGCCCAGAATCAAGTCGAGTAGCCTGTAGAAGCCGGAGAAAATAAAAAAATTAAATATGAAAAAATGTATTGAAGATAGTTGGTCGCAAAGAAACGACGATATCTCCTAATCCGGAAGGCGGAATTTAACATATAATATATAAAAATCACCTATCTCGACGTGACGAAGCCAACTGTAAAGTTAGAATTTTTATTGGAGCATCGATGCCAGCATCGATGCGGGCATCGATGCCTGTATCGATGCGATGTCATCCAGATTTCATCAACGGCCGAAATTACATTCTTGGGGCTCAAGTTTGATCCAATGGCTCTCATGCACTGATGTTTACTATAAATAGGGATTGAGAGTGAGGGGTTAGAGGTGTGAAAATTTTTGTAACTCTTTTTGGAGAGGAGGGCTACTCTTAATTGAGAAGGCCTTCCAAATTTGTAACTTTTTGTTACAATTAATAAAATAATTTTTTTCACCAATTTAAATTTTTCTTTTCTTCTCTTTGTTGGATGATGAACATGAAGATGAAGATGGAGATTAATTTGAAGGTTTGTTTTTCTTATTTCTCTTTTATTGCTTATTAGTTTAGATTTATTTTTATGCTTGTAATTAGATTTTATTTTCTTGTTTAAATAGCTAAGAGGCTAGAGCCCTCTTGTTTTAGATTTATTTCATGTTTATAGATTAGATTTATTTCATGCTTATAGAGTAGATTTTTTTTTTGCATTTAATTCTTACAATTTATTTTGTAGTTTAGATTTTGTAATTTATTTTATAGTTAGATTTTAATTTCTTGCACTATTCACCTTGAGGCTAGAACCCTCTTGGGTTTAGTTTTTCTTTTTGTTCATTTTTTTTTGATTCGCCTTTAGGCTAGAACCCTCTAGGGAATCACATTTTTCTAAGAAGTGGATTCAATTCTAGATTACCCATATCTTTAATTGAATCCGCTATCTTTACATTCTTGATTTTTATTTGTTCTTGATTTTTCCTTCTTGCCTTGTTGATCACATTTATATTATCACTTCCACTCTTAAATATATTTATTTACACAATCATTTTCATCTCTCCACAATCACATTCACTTATCATTCCTATTTGTCACGCACACAACATAAGAACCAATTTTATATTTTCTCCTACAAAATACCTTCCTCGTGCATCGATATCTTTATACTATAACTTGACACAGTTGTGCACTTGCAACATTTTTGGTACATGTTTATGCCGCATCAGTTTGTGTAGGCTGTCTAAAAATCATAATAAATAGCTGATCCCCATCAAGTTTCAATGATGGCAGTTACAATCCAACGACTTCCATATCTCAATGATGAAAGTTACAATTAGATAATTTTCATGTTAACAAATGAAAACTACAAATGGAGGACTTTTCACATAGATCAAAAAGAGTTACAATTCAACGACACTTCCGACAACTGATAAAAACTCTATTCATTGGTCTTCACAATCAACTGTGAGAGTTACAATCTGACAACTTCCACACCCCACAACAGCTAAAATAAAGATTACTGAACAATGGTCCTTGCAACGCTCTATAGAAGAGGTTACAAGTCAACTAGCCTTTTCTAAATGTGGAATTCATCTTCGCATTTTGATTCTTGAAACGCAGGCGACCCCCGCATTTCCAATCCTCAGCAAACAAAATGCGGATGACTATCATATTTTTCAACATCCAGCAGATATCCAACTCCGCGTCTCCAGTCTAAGATGCGGAGTTAAGGTCTGAAATGCTGATTTGGGCGTTTGACTCATTCAAACATGAGTCGAACGGTTTTAGAACCGTTTTTCCCACGATTTGAGGAAATCACGCCCACTTAGGAACGGATTAAGTGGGCAGTTACAACCCCTTATCCTCCTATAAAATCTCAAAAAACTCAACAGCGGAGAAGGTTCGGCTTTAGGAGATTGGTGGGTGAAGAAGAGATCAGATTTCTCACAGAGAGAGCGTCGGCTGATTCTTCTTGGATTGTCGGAAACAGGAAGATCTGATCTTGGAATATCTTTCAGCAACAAACAAATCCACTTGGCTATTAACGGTTCAAACAACTCTTTTCACAGAGTTTCAACTCATTCTGAGTTCTTAAACTCGTTAAGAGTTCTCCATCAAACTGCCCACACAAGTTAATTGTTCCTGCGAGATAAGATGGTCGGATCGTCAACGGAGAGCAAATTTGACACAAGCAATCAAAGGAAGCACTTCATCGCTACTGTGAAGAACCTAGAATTAAATAAAGGGGAGAATCCATATCATTCTCCTCTCTTTTGTAATCAGAATTCAAATTGTAATTAAGATCGAGAGAATACAAGTCAATTTTCTTTTATCATTTTTACTATAAATTTTTCACCAAACAAAAGATGGTGACTCTACTGGGGACTAGCTTCTCTGATGAAGAAGTGGTGGCGTAATCCGACGTCCATCTCACGAGAACGACTATCAAAACTCTCATCGTAGAATTTGACCAAGCCAAGTACGAGGAAACCCTCTCATCTGGATCGCTTAGCCCCAAAGTTAGGCACAACATCCGCAAGATCTCCAAGGAGATCACAACTGTTGCTGAAATGCCAAAGGAAGCCCTCTCCTTTGGCCAAGACTCATCGAACAGCCCCTCTGCTGAAGGAGCGGGCCTAGCCTCTGCCGAACTCGTCCAACGAGTTGAACGTTCCACTTCCGTGTCAACACGACGTGTTACAGGTCACAAACAGCCTATGGAGGAAGTAAACTTTGTAAACACCGATGACATCGCTGCTAAGGATTTAAAACAAGCCAAAAAGAATGCCGCTCGAAGACGGAGAAGATCCATACGACGGACGCATCTTCAAGAAAGCCGATCCCTTGCCCAACGCGAAGATCGTGTTTTTGAGGCTCTGCCCGAACACTGCGTCTCTACTCCAGAATGCGCACTTTGTGGTAATAAGCCTAATTATGAGCCTCGAGTGATACAACTGAAATGTGACCCTCAGTGTCTCATTGTTCACCCAAAACGCAGCCCTCAGGAAAGCGTTGCCAAAAATAAACACATATCTCAAGAGTACGTTCAAGCAAAATATAACCCTCAGGGGTCTGTTTCACCAACCAAACGCAACCCTCAGGGGTGCGTTCAACCAAAACATGACCCTCAGGGGCCTGTTTCATCAATCAAACATGCACCCCATGGGTGCGTCCAACCAAAACACGACCCCCAGTGGTCCGTTTCATCAACTAAACGCAGGCCTCGGTTGTAGTCATAAAAAATTACCTATATGTCCCCGCACACAACTCGAGATAGAGAGGAGATGATAAACATTGCTATTCGAGTCACAGAATTTCATTTGACGATGACAAACGTATGAAGTGAGTCGACGGACCATGCGAAGTAACGGAATTTCGGAACAACTGAAACACGAATGAACCGGGAGCTGCATGTTGCTTACGAAAGATGAAGCACCCCTTGTATCCTATTTACTCCACACATGATTCAATTATGAGAGCTTGTAGATCTCCTCGTTGGCTTTCCAATGCATTCTGGATCGTATGATTCTGAGTTCGGATGATGAAAATACGGCGAAAACGGATGGAGCATGCGAGACTA
>NC_033795.1:37326518-37352847 GCF_001876935.1 Asparagus officinalis
AGCGAGACCAAGCCCTGAGCCAAACCAAGACACCCATGAGTGTCTCGGCTTGGCCGAGACACTCACAAGTGTCTTGGCCAAGCTGAGACACTCACAAGTGTCTCAGCCATGCTGAGACACCCGTGGGTGTCTACAACCCAAAAAAAAAAAATCAGATTTGGCGGTTTTGAAGCCGTTTTTCAACGTTAACCACCTGGATTTGTTCCAACTGGTCTGATATCATCTAAGAATGTGGTTAAGTAGTTACAACTGAGGATAAGAGGGAATCGGCAATTCTTATCCAAAAATAGAGGTCCCAAAGCTTATAAATATAGTCCCAGGGCCTTCATTTTTTAGATCTAGAATTCTCGAGCGTTGGCGAAGCCCTGCCGAACTGAGGACTGAAGAGCCACAAATTTTAGAGAGGAGGAGGAGATATCAGTGAATTCTTTGGCACAAAGAAGAGGAGTTCGTTAGATCTGCAGCCTGATTCCTTCCCTTGAGATTGCCTAGTTGTGGTGATCTCGAGAAGAGTGATTATCTTGCTATTGCCGAGATAATTGCTTCGGTTTCTTGATTCCTTCGTGAATCAACGAAGCTCCGGATTTGATCTGATCGTTTGGTGGTCCACGGATATCAACGTCCCCATCACAGGCAAAGATCCCATGCAAGCAGTGGGTGATAAACACCCGTTGTGTTTGTTTGAAGGAGATTGTAATTTTAATTTCATTGTGTAAAGGTCTTATAAAAAGTCCGATCTTTTTTTTGAACTTGTTGTAACGACTGAAGTTGTAATAAGTTATACGATGAAGAAATTGATTTCCCACCCAAACAAGCTGGCGACCACAGTGGGAGCCAACAGTCTTATCAACGAGGCTGTCGTGCCGCAACCGACGATCAAGATCCTTATGGCTGAAAAGGTCGAATACGAGGTCGACCAACAAAAGTTTGAGGAGTACGTCTCCTCCTCCTCCTCCAGATCCGTCTTGCCTTGCAAGCGCATGAATGTCTCCTCCGCCCGAAAGATCCACTGGTCTTCAGATCTAAAGACTCAAGAAGGCAAATTCCTCACTACCGTTGCTGCATCCGCACCTCGCAATGATCTGCCAACGTCCAATAAGACCAGATCTGCAGATCTGAACTCCTTTGTGATCAAGGAGTTAACTGCTAAAGGCGCACCAACTCTATCAAGGAGAGCACGTCAAAGGCAACGCCAATGCCTCGCGCGCCAATTCACCAAAGCTTTGGATCAGGTGGACGGACTCCATTACCAAGCGGATTTGGAGCTCAGAAAGCGCCAAGTGGTTAAGCCATCTCCACAGCAAGCTTTAGGAACCTCCTCCCAACCACCTACTAATAAATGAGTTTAGTTCAAATGAACCCGTTCTACTCTCGAGGAGCGCATCCAAAAACACCACACACTTCTTACGCATGCCCAGATCCTTGTGTGAAAGACACGAGAATTACAGCAGGAAGAGGTGGTTAAGAAACCAATAAGATCCAAGCAGGTTTGGGTGCCGACGGCCAAAATAGCGTCTCTACCCAAGAGACACCAGTCATGTCTCTCACTCGATTCCAGATCCAAGGCTGCTCCCCGGCCTTCGTCAACTCCAGATTCTGCTCCTATTGCTCCCGCACCTCCGGTGAAGCCCTACGACAGCGTGGATCTCTCCAAATCCAGAATTCCATTGAAAGCTTGCCTGGGTCCTTTATATGAAGATCGAACGCTTGGGCCTAGTGAAGGAACCCCAAGCAACTCAACGAGCTGGGAGTCGCACACGCCCTCATGACAATATAAAGCCTTCTCATAAAGAGAAAATTCCAGCAACTGACCGCATCGGACTGTGAGTCGAAGTCCAAGAGCCCGTTGAGGTCCCGTGCTCTCGAGAGCGTAGCTCTAAACGCGTGACTCTTCGAAACACCAATAAGGTATCAAGTCCTCAGAAAAAAAATGTGTTCATCAGACGACAATGTTATACCTAATAAGTCATGCCAATACGTGATAGATTGCTCTGATCTTCATGCCGATAAGTTATATTATCGGGCTGGGGGTACAGACAAGTCTCGGAAGAGAAGTACCCGAGGAACGGACTCTCACTATCCGTGCACCAAGATTATTAGGGCAGTATTATCAGCATGTAGCTACCCTATGACCGCTCCATGGAGGGTATTAGTATTCGAGAGGATTTCCACTGAAACATCGAATACCAAGCCTAAGCGTCTCCATAAGAGAAGGTCGGTCATTCAAAAGGACAAACTCCCGGAGGTAACCATCAACATGGTCGATAAGAGAAAGTCTGTGAGGGGTACAGATAGCTCGAATCTTGATTTCTCTCTAAGAAGAGAAGTCAGTTCCGGAATCGCCCAACGAATATCTTGGCTCCAGCTAGAAGTTGTCGGACATAGCAATTGCCCAAAAATCCACGAAGGAATCCATTCCAATGATGAACTCTCAGATTCTTGTTTTGCAATCACCTCCGACGACACAATGTATAGCAGGGGAAAGCTTGGGAAGTGTTTATGATCAACACTGAACAAATAACCAAAATCATCGAGGACGCTTTGGCTAAGCAAAAAGAGAACTTTAAGTTCGAATTGGAAATGACCATGATACAGATGAAGGAAGAGCATAACCAACAAATTCGAGTTTTGTCGAATCAGATAGGTGAATCCAGTCATCGCAACGATATTAGCCAAGCGGTTAGCAATTCAGATGGGGATGAACACCTTAATACTGATAACCCTCTCATTGATCAAAACACTGGGGATGGCCCTACTGAGAACAACAACACTGGGGGTGGCCACATTATTCCTCTCAGAAATTGTCCAAAATAGGATATAGACGAGGACAAAAAGATGAAGGATCTCGAGAGCAAAATCGATGCTCTGATGTCTGCTCGAGAGGTGAAGAAGATCGGGATTCCATGTCCTTACCTAAGAAAGTTGGATTCGATCCCGTATCTGGTAAAGTTCAACCTGATCAACTTCACGCTGTTCGACGGAAAGGGCTCACCCACTAAACATTTGATCTATTTCAAATCCCACTTGGGCATGATTTCTAGCAATGAAGCTTGATGGTTCGGTCATTCGTTGGCACCCTCTGCGAGCCTGCTTTTGATTGGTACTGCCGTCTCAATCCTGAAAATATCAACAGCTGGGACGATATGGAGAGCTCGTTCCTCGGTAACTTCTTTGATGACGATGCTAAGATATCCATCAGGACACTCTTTGAGGAGATCAAGAAGGCGAAATGCTACCGAATTAGAGAGTGGAGCCACGAATTTATAGCGAGGGTTAGTAGATCTTAGCGAGTTCGTGTGCATAAAGAATGGAGTTCGAGAGATCTGAGACCCGTACCCTATTCCTCCAGATTTAAGCTTAGTCTTAATCTTAAGAAGAGCCATAATCTTGCTTGGTCGAGATTATCACTGTAGCGAATACTTCCTTTGTGAAGTAGGAGCTTTGATTCCATAATCTGTCAACCGGATCTGATCCGTGATGGTCCACGGATATCAACGTCCCCGGCATAGGCAAAGATCTCATGTAAGCAAGAGCCGATAAACGATTCTTGTGTTTATTTTTAAGAGAGTTGTAACTTTTATTTTTGTTATTTGAATTCATTGTAAACAATTAAAGTTATAATGAAATCGATAATGAAGGCGACTTTCGACGAAAACAAACTGGCGACCACAGTAGGAAATTGAACTAAACGCACCCTATGGGGCATGTTTCATCAATAAAACACGCACCCCATGGGTGCGTCCAACCAAAACACAACCCCAGTGGTCTGTTTCATCAACTAAACACAGGCCTTGGCATAGTGTTTACAAATCCAAACGCGACCCTCGCGTTTCTTCTCAAGAACGCGACGTGGTCCGCCAAGCTAAAAAAGGTCAACATGGGTTTAAAATCCATATTCGACAAGAACCTGTCTTACCTACTCAAGAGTAGGGGGTTCTATCTCCGTCTTCATGCTTGGTGAAAAGTTCCTCTCAAATGTCTGATTTACGGGAATTGTTGTCGAGAAGAAGACCAACATAGAAAGCATCTCACTCCTGCCAAAGTGAGCAGCTTATTTCAGCAGTTCTTTTAGAATGCCATTGTTGTGAACTTGAACCTCGCCAATCTATGTTCAACATATTAACAAATATCACTAGACCTATCAAGCAATAGCGTCATCATAAGAAGAAAGTTTCTGAAGCTAAATATCCCAAGGTCACTATCAATGTGATCGACAGAGGGAAAGCCTCGGCTCCTAGTTCTGATGAATCAGAAAGAAGCCACTCTCCGACTATCCGGGATATCTATAACGAGTTTGAAGGGATATACCACCACACTCGCACCCGGACAAGAGCCATCTGCTCGGTTAATTATCAAAAGTTAGCCAAGGGGATTACTTCGGATGATGAACATTCAACAATTGCTGATTCTCAATCATCAAGCTCCGTCATGGCATTAGAAGCTCCTGCTTACATGACTGGAGGCCATGACGACTTAGCAAAGAGAGTCGATGAGCATCAGGTCATGCTTCAAGCACAGCAAGAGACCCTTCTTCAGATGAAGGATATGTTAGCCCAGCTCCTTACAGAAAAAGGCTAAAAGCCTGAATCTTCCTGGAGGACCATTCCAAAGGGAAAACAAAAAGCGCACGAGAATTTAGATCATGAAACTCAAGACCTGGAATCCTCTTCTGAAAACGAAAAGGAGATGGAAAGAGAGCTACATCCTCAGTTATCTAAAGTGGATGAGCTAGAAGCTCGCTTCAACGCAATCGCCAACAGAAGCAAGCTTCGTGAGGAAGGAGTAGTACGGCCTTACCCAACGGAATGGGACACAGCTTCCTATCCGCTGAAATTTAAGGCCCTAACTCTGTAGCCTTTCGACGGTACATGATCGCCAAACCAACACATCTACTACTTCAAGTCGTAGACTAGGAACGTAGTAGCAAACAACGCTATCCTGACCCGTTTGTTCATCAGCACCCTTAAGGGTGTTGCTTTTGAGTGGTTTATGAAGTTGCCTGCTAGATCCATTCAAAAATGGGTAGATCTAGAAAGGCTCTTCTTAGCTAAATTATTTGAAGATGATACGAAAGTTTCTGTCCCAACCCTTCTCACCACCAAATAGAGGAAGGGAGAGTCCATCAAAACTTACGTGGAAAGATTCTGCAGCATGGCATTATGATGCCTGTCAGGTATGACCCAATCGACTTTGGTTGAAACTTGCAGGCACAATTTGTAGACCTAACTCCTCGCTCAAATGGGGGTAGCAGAATGTCACTTCTGGAGACAACTAATGTCATAAGGAGAACAAGCCAAAGAAATCGTTGCTCGGGTCAAGGCTGAAGAAGCTACTCAACCCAAGTCACAACAGCAACGCAATCAGAACAATGCCCCGCGCTTTAAGGGAAAGGAGACTTTGGCTGCCGATGCCAACACACGTGCACCACCTGCAAAGCCAGGCAAAGCACCGAACCAACAAGCAATACTTGTTCAAAGAGGAGCATGTGGACACTTTGTTCAAGCTACTTCGGAAAAATAACAAACTGCAGCTCCCTGAGATCAGAAAACCAGATAAAGCAAGAAAGGTGGATGACCCCAATTACTATTGTTATCATAGGTTTTTAGGACATCCTACCAGAAAATGCTATGTCTTCAAGGACATTTTACAAAATCCAGTGAATGCTAACGTGCTCACATTAAAGCCCGAGCAGAAGACCGTATCCACCAATTTGATAGCGGTTCAATTCGGTGATATCCCTCTAATAGCAGCTGCAGACGATGTTATCTCCATCCATAAAGGGGAAATGCATATAAAAAACACTGACTTACACAGTCAGAAGGACAGGAGATTGGTACCCCTCACTACCCTAAAAGGGGAGATCATGTGTGTCCATCCCGACCTGGTTGAAGACTAACAGTGGATGAACACCTCGTCCAAAAAGAAGAGAGGCAAGATTAAACCATCCAATATGATTAGCCCCTCCCTTAATGAGAATGATGATCATCTCAAACCTCTCACCGACTAAACCATCCAATATGATTAGCCCCTCCCTTAATGAGAATGATGATCATCTCAAACCTCTCACCGACTCAGAGGAAGAAAGGATTGTTCTTGATGATGATCATCTCAAACCTCTCACCGACTCAGAGGAAGAAAGGATTGTTCTTGCAGCATATCCGGGAGGTAATCCTGGCACCCGATCAGGAAAAGCTTACATGAAAGACCATGATCAGAATGCTCAAGAATCAAAAGAACAATACCAAGACGCTGGGGGTTCTGTTCCCAAGAAGTTAGTTGATAAAGGGAAATAGAAGGAGATCCGGTACAATAAGATCCTTCTTCAAGAGGTTCGAGAATCGAGCGCTCCCTTCCAGTTCAACGTCATAGCGCAATTGGCCAACATACCGACTAGGATTACCCTATATGAGCTCCTAAGGTTGTCTAAAACCACCAAGGAAGCTCTAATTGAAGCGTTGAAGAACACGAAGAGCTTTATTACTCAAGTCACTCCGATCCCTGAAGCTGCTGAAGGCCAATCTTGTATACAGTGTCTACAGGTTGCAAGAAGTTTACCCTGCATATCCTTCACTTAGGAAGATATGCAAGTAAAACACAAGCATGATAGACCTTTGTACTACACAGAGTATATTGGGTCCTCGAAAATCAGCCGTGTTCAAGTTGACCCAGGCTCAGCACTCAGCATCATGTCTTATAGGGTCATGTAGGTCTTAGGGATTCCTATGCATCGATTGAACACCACCCAGACCACTATCTTCGGTTTTAATACCAATAGTACCCGACCTCTGGGGAAGATCAAGCTCAGGTGTCAAATCAGAGATCTCAAGTCCGAGGTGACATGTTACATCATAGACGCGGACACGTCCTACAATCTATTGTTAGGACGACCATGGATTCACGTGAACCACATTGTCCCATCTACCTTGCATCAAGTCATGAAGTATGCCAATGATGAAGGAGAAGTTTGAACCCTGATTACGGAAAAGTACCCCTTCAGAGGAGTGGAAAATTTCCATACGGATTCTGTCTTCTACTCAGAATCACAGGAGAAAGAAGATGTTAACAGTGGTAATGAAGCCGACGTCGAGCCAGACCCTGAAGAAGATTGTCCATGGGAGTTAAATTTAAATGTAATGGGTCAGGTCGAGAATAATAATAATATACCGAGTGAGGGCGAGTGGTGCATTAACGAAGACTTTATTTGGGCGTACTTGTCTGATGTGTCCTCTAAAAATGAACAAATAGAGAATGATCTTAATATAGGTACCGACCCATGGCGTATAGTGTGCGCAGAGGCATCTCTCACATTACCGATTAAGTCATCCCTCGCTTCAGATGAAGAAGTAGAAGATGCCCTGAAAGCTTTCTTTAAAGTCCCGTCCAAAAGAAAAAGGCAGAAGCCGATCCATTTCGGTAAAGTTAAACCTGAATTACTCAAACGAGGAAGTTCAGAAGAAGATAATGGGATTCCTCAATTCCATTACCATGAGCCCAATTCTATACATATGATGAAATGAATGTGATACAACTTTAATAAAAAACAGGGTTATACTTTGGGAAAGGAAGACGAACGCCCGTCCGAATGTCTCTCACTCCCGAAAAAAAACCTCTGGATTATTATCAAAAAACAGGAAGAGGTGTGGGCTACGTCACAACTCCCTCTCTTTTAAAAAATGAAACCAATAACTATCTATGTTAGGATCATTCATCTGGAACATCAGGGAATCCGATGTCAGCGTCAGACCTTTCTTTAGAAGTTTGACCGTGAACATGGTTTCAACTAGTCGTCCAGATGAAGAGGCAGGGGGTGACGAAGAATTGACCGAATCAACCAATAACCACTGGATCAAACGCCTTAACATCTTGTAGGATATGTATTTCGAACAGCGCGAACCGCCTATTGAAGATAAAGTGATCCATGTTAATATGGAGGGTGAATCCGACCCTAAGCCTATTTTCATAAGTGAAAGCTTATCACCATCCGAGAAAGAGGAACTTATATCTCTCATCCGAGAATATATAGATGTCTTCGTTTGGAATTACGAAGATATGCCTGGTCTTGATCCAAAAGTAGCCATACATCATCTCAACATTTATCCGGATGCAAAACCCATTAAACAACAACAGCGCTGGTTTCGTCCAGAGATCATGGAAGCAATTGAGTCAGAAGTCAAAAAGCTTATAGACTCAGGCTTTGTCAGAGAGGAATAACATCCGGACTAAGTTGCTAATATTGTTATAGTTCTTAAGAAAAACGGTAAGGTCCGAATATGTATTGACTTTCGTGACCTCAATGCAGCTTGTCCAAAAGACGAATTTCCACTCCCCATCATGGGCGTCATGATCGACAACACCTGTGGATATGAGAGGATGTCTTTCATGGATGGATTCTCTGAGTATAATCAGATCTAGATGTATCCTGAGGACGAAAAGCATACTGCTTTTAGAACGCCACTGGGGGTGTATTGCTATACAGTGCTACCCTTTGGATTGAAAAATACAGGTGCAACTTATCAACGTGCAATGAACATAATCTTTCATGAACATCTACGCAAAAAGATTGAATATTACGTTGATGATATAGCAGTGAAAAGCCAATACAAAGGCGATCATCTCGCAGACTTGAAGGTGATGTTCGACATCATGCGAACACATCAGCTGAAGATGAACCCAACAAAATCATTCCTTAGGGTATCAAGAAAAAAATTCCTAGGATTTATAGTTACATCCAAGGGAATTTCTCTTGATCTAGAGAAAGTTCGTGCTATCCAAGACATGCAGCCTCCGAATAATCTCAAAGAACTTAGAGGTTTGCAAGGCAGACTGGCTTACATCTGGAGATTCATATCAAATCTCTCGAGATGATGCCAATCTTTTTCTAAGCTCATGAAGAATGGAGTATCGTTCATTTGAGATGGAGACTGCCAAAGAGCATTTAAGGAGATTAAGAGATACCTCACTCAACCGCCAGTTCTTGTGGCCCCAATATCAAAAAAACCATTCTTGTTATATGTGAGAGCCATGGACCATTCTCTTGGATCTTTATTAGCCCAGAACAATGACCAAGGGGAAGAGCAATCCATCTACTACTTAAGTAGAACTATGATGGGAGCTGAATACTGATATAATCCGGTGGAAAAAGAATGTCTTGCTTTGGTATTCGCCATCCAAAAGATGCGACACTACCTGGTTGGACAAACAATCCATGTCATCTCTAAGGTAAATCCTTTTAGAGTCCTAAAGATGAAACCGTCATCTCTAAATTACTGGCTAGCAAAATGGGCAATCCTCTTGTCATAATATGACATGCAATTTATGCCCCAAAAAGCAGTCAAGGGTCAAGCGTTGGCGGACTTCCTAGCTGAACACCCGGTGCCAGGGACATCTAAGTTGTATGAAGAATTTCCTAATAAAGTTGTCGAAACTTACGTCACTCAAGAAGTTATGCAAGTGTGGAAGTTATTCTTTGATGGTGCATCCAGAGCAAATCCTCATGGAGCAATTACTATAGGAGTAGGAGTAATATTCATCTCTCCACATGGTCATGTGATCCCAAGGGGATTTTCCCTGATCAAGCCCTGCACCAACAATGTAACTGAGTATAATGCTCTGCTATTAGGAATGCAATTTGCAAAAGAGCTCAACATTCGACATCTCGAGGCTTACGGTGACTCTCAGCTGATTGTAAATCAAGTCCGAGGAGAATACGAAGTGCGTCACGAGGATCTGATCCTATACTAATTCGCGGTGCTAAAGCAAGCCAAAAAGTTTGAAGGTTTCTTCATTGGATATATTCCACGAGCTCAGAATGCTTATACAGATGCTTTAGCCTCGTTGGCGACCTCATTAGTATTGCCCCCAGGGGCTAAAACAACTATTCCTGTCACCGGACACGAATTATATTGTTCCAAGCTTCCTGTAAAAGTAAGTTCAGACAAGATAATGACAGGAGAAGTTTGCACAACCTCCATGGAGCTTGAATCTAGGGATTGGCGATTTTCGTACATCGACTATGTCACAGAATTTTGCTCGACAATTCCAAGGAAGCGGTTGCGATCAAACGAAAGGCCCTCCGATTCTATTATGATACAGTTTCTCAAATCCTATACCATAAATCACATGACAGAGTTTTACTTCGATGCCTCTCATAAAAGGAAGCAAAAGAGGCCCTTAAGGAAGCTCACGACGGAATGTGCGGAGCTCATCAACCCGAGGCTAAGTTAGGAGATCGCCTCTGACGAATTGGCTATTATTGGTCAAAAATGTTTTCAGACGTAGTTGACTATGCTAAACGTTGTCACGGATGTCAAATTCATGGTGACTTTATCCATCAAGCACCAGGGAACTTACATCCTACATCTGTGTCTTGGCCATTCAAAATGTGGGGTATGGATGTCGTGGGACCAATCTCGCCTCCGACTTCCAAAGGACACTGGTTTATTTTGGCCATGACCAATTACTTCTCAAAATAGGCGGAGGCAATCTCGCTGAAAGACGTCAAGACTTCGAATGAGATTAAATTCATTAAACATCATGTCATTTACCGTTTTGGAGTCCCAAGATGAATAGTTCACGACAACGGGACATAATTTGTTAGCTTTGGATTTCAAAGATTTTGTGATAAGTTTAGAATCCAAAGTATTGCATCTACGTTATATTATCCGCCAGCAAATGGCTTCGCAGAAGCTTTTAACAAGACCATTATGAAGCTTCTCAAAAAGTTTATTTCCAAGACCCGACGCGATTAGGACGAAAGACTTGGGGAATTTTTATGGGCCTGCCGCACAATGTGAGGACCCCTACAAAAGCTACGTCATTCTCTTTAGTATACCATTGTGAACCTGTGCTACCGTTAAAAATTCAGATCCCTTCTTTGAGAGTCGCTATCGCAACGGGAATTACAGAGGAAGAAAAACATCAACTGCGCCTTCAGGAACTTGAAGCCTTAGACGACAAGCGACTTCAAACTCAGCAGCAGATGGAGTTGTATCAAGCCCGGATTTCTAAAGCCTACAACAAAAAGGTTAGAGAATAGATATTTAAGAGATGCGATTTGGTCTTAGCCGTAAGACGACCCATGGTGATGACACACAAAACCAAAGGGAAGTTCAATCCTAAATGGGAAGGGCCATTTATAATAGAATCAGTCTATTTGAATGGAGCTTATCGCCTCATCGATCAAATAGGAGACATGCTCATGATGCTAATTAACTGGAAGTTCCTTAAGAGATACTTCCCGTAGGTCATGTAGCCCCCTCTCTTACTCTCAAACTTTAGTCAAGTCAGGCTGGGGGTTACCAAGTCAGAGTGTATTTCGGGAATAAATATTTAATTTTTCTGTTTTATATGTCGTCATGTTAACACTACACCTCTGATGACTAAAATATTCTGGAATTATTCTAAGTAGTAATAAAGAGAATTTCGCGTTCATGCTAAGTTAACACTACACTTATGACATTTGCAATACTGTACATTGTCCTAAATGGAAATTCAATAACAAAGAGATGATGGAAGACAAAATGATATCATTTTCATTCAATTTTGATAACTTGATACAAAGTGACGAGAATTGGAATGAAGATGATACAAAATTATTCCCCAGCTAAAAGCAATTTAAATCTTAAGCATAAGGGTCCATCAACCTAAAGGGCTTGAGCTTAGACTTCAACGCTGATATGTTCTCCTCACGAGCCTTTTTGACTTCTTCGGTTATCTTGCTCCTAAGTTCCTCTTCATCAGATGCTGCTTCTGCAATCTCTCACCAAATCTTATCGGCAACGACGATCTCATTGCAATAATCTTTGAGAAGCCCGTCATAGTGAGCAGCTAACCCTTTTATGACTTCCATATCGTCAGCCAGCTAGGCATTCCTCTGAGATAGCTTAATACTATTTTCGTTGAAAATTGTTTTCTTTATTGTATAACTCATTACAACTTTGATCATTATAATAAGTTCAAAAAGATCAGTCTTTTTATAAGACCTTTACACAATGAAAATAAAAGATACAATTCTCTTGAAAATAAATGCAATATCCATTTATCGTCTCCTACTTGCGTGGATATCTTTGCCCGTGCCGAGGTTTATCTGTGGACCACCTTTGATCAGATCCGGTTGCTGAAACGACAGAGCTCCTACCTCACCAAGGAGGTATTTGCTTAAAGCACTGAAATCGACCAAGCAAAATTAGTAGCTCTTCTCGAGATTAAGACCAAGCCTAATCTCGAGGAACGGACGGGAACAGGCTTCAGATCCTTCGAATTGCTCCTTCTTTATGCCGGGATTTGCCGAGATCTCGCTAGCCCTTGCAGAAATTCGTGCTTCCTTGCTCTCCAACTCGGCAGCACCTCCTCATCTTGATAATTAATCCGCCCCTTGAAATGAGCCCCCGAGCTCGTATTTATAGGGTTCAGTTGGGGGGTTTTTGGATAAGAATGAATGATTCGTCCTTATCTTCAGTTAATAACTGATTAACAACGTTTGGGGATGATATTAGATCAGTTTGGATGCTCAGAAATGAACAAATCCTGAGAAAAACCGTCAACAACCGAACAGGGGTCGAAACAGCACGTGGGGGTTAAGTCCGACCAGCGCAGGTCGGTTTGGTCCGTCATGCGCAGCGCGTTGAGTTCGACCCCCGCGGGCGCGGGTCGGATTCTTCTGACCCGTGCGGGCGCGGGTCGGATCATTCTGACCCGCGCGAGCGCGGGTCAGTTTGGTCTGTCCTGCGCGGCGCACTGGGATTTTTGGCTTTGCTGATTTCTTGTGTTTTTCAACTCTTTTGGGACTTGTATTTTCCACCATTTTGCGTATTTGATCGTCTTGTTGACTTGTACGCTCCGCGCGAGTTGACCGACACGCGCAAGTTGACCGACATGCACGATTTGACCGACGCGCGCGAGTTGATTGTTGGGCCCGTGTTGATTGATGCGCGCGAGCTGATTGACACGTGCGAGCATATTGACTTGATGCACATGAGCTGATTAACGCGCGCTAGTTGATTGTTGGGTGCGTGTTGATTGATGCGCGCCAGCTGATTAACGCGAGCGTGTTGACCGATGCGCGCGAGCTGATTGTTAAGCGCGCAGGCCACTTGGTTCGCTGTTTTGCTTCAGGCGCTTGTCGGCGTTAAATAATCCTCTCAGACTCGGATAACAACGTTCATCATCTTTTCTCCATCTCGAGCTATGTGCGGACACCCATAGCCATTTTTAGATGCATACAGATACCCCCTCCAAAGTATTTCAGACTCATTCTTTTATAAAGGAGTCTGGAATGCTTTGGATAAGATATGCCACCTCCTTAATTTCGTAGAGGGACCTGTGAACTGCTTTAATTCTTGACTTCTTCAGCCTTTAGTCTATTTAGTATTTTGTCGAATAGACGAAGTTCTTCTGGCGCTGTGTTTATCGTCTGACCGTTGTCGAAATCTTGAATTGAAGTTGATGCGTAAGTTTCTAAATTTAGCTCATGTCATTGAGTCGACTTTGAACTGATCATCTTTGTCAGAAATTCATATCGGAATGCAATTGAACTCCCTAAAATCATCTTTTGCTTTATTTTGGCGATATTGCTGATGCGTTGACCGACATCGATCTTTTCTATAACGTGTTGTGTGGCGTTGACTTTTGTTGTAGTCCACACAGTTTAAGCTCTTAAGGTGTTGGAGCGTGGCGGTCCCAAATGTTGGGGCTGCAGGACTAAGTTGTTAAAGCTGATTCATCTGCATGTATAGATCTTATCCTGATGTTGTTGGATGCTCACGTCATGAGACCAACTAATGAAACTGGTGCGTTAATAACTCGTATTTATAGAATTTTTGGCAAATTCTCAGCCATCAATGGGTTTGATAAGCCTTTACCGACTACCGTTTGAGTCGAGCTAGCATGCAGATTGTTTAAGTCCGTTCCGCATGTGACGTTATGCTAAGAGAATTAACTTACTTAGACTTGATACTATAACTTTGAATACATAGACTTCGCCATTTTTACGGGAATATGGCACCCAGCAACGCGTATTAGGTGTTGACTCATCCCTACTTAGAATTCAGGATAAAGTCCCCAGGCTGGGATTCCGGTATCTTTTTCAATCGGTGAAAGACTAAATCGGTAACGCGTGTTAGGCGTTGACTTATCCCTGTTTAGGATTCGGGATAAAATTCCTCACGCGTGTAAGGCACGGATTATGGTGTTATTAATAACAACCTGCTACAATGTCGAATATGTGGGCTTTTGTCCTTTTCAAGGTAAAAGACTAATCGGCAACGCGTGTTAGGCGCTGACTTATCCCTACTTAGGCTTCGGGATCAAATTCCCCAGACTAGAATTCTGGTGTCTTCTTCAATCGATGAAAGACTAAACCAGCAATGCGTGTTAGGCGCTAACTTATCCCTACTTAGGATTCGGGATAAAATTCCCCACGTGTGTAAGGCGTGGATTTTGAAGTTATAATGTTGAAATATTATGTCTTCTTTTGGGGTAAAGATGAACCCAAAATGGGAGAGAAAGAATTTTATATTCTATCTCCCGAAACCGAAGAGGAAAAATTTTATATTCTATCTTCAGTGTAGAGGAAACTCAAAGTGAGATCGCCACTTTGAGAATCTAAAGAGTGAAGCTAGGAGTGGGATCTCCACTCCGAGAGTTGAAAAGATTCAGATAATCCTAACTGTCGGAAGGTTTGATTACTGAACTAAAGATGAATTTCTTGTTTATCGAGAGTGAATTGTGATTTTGGCCCTAACTGTAGGAAGGTTTGACCAAGCGGGAGTTTGAGGTGACCCTAACTGTAGGAAGGTTTGATCACTCAGTTTGAAAGTGGACCTCTCGTTCATTGGAGGAATCGAAAGGGGATTTTTGTTTTGACCCTAACTGTAGGAAGGTTTGATCGAGTGGGAGGTTTGAGATGATCCTAACTGTAGGAAGGTTTGATCCCTCGATTTGTGGGTCTCTCGTTCATTGGAGGAATCGAGAGGAGATTTTGGTTATAGCCCTAACTGTAGGAAGGTTTGACCAGATAGATAGTGGGAGTGGGAGTACAAATCATAGTAGGAGTGTCGACTTGTACAAATCACTCAGAGGGGGTTCCCGGTGTTAAGTGATAAATACTTAACACGGACGGGTTTGACAATTGTCAATGATCAGGATATTAAGATTCCGAGTACTATGTCTGGACTCTAATAATGGGAGTGTTGAGTGTACAGATACATCGAAAGTTTGAGTGGATTTAACCGAAAGGAATTTTGGTGGTCCCACCGTCAATTAGTCTGATCGGTGGGGGATTTTGCGGTGGAAGACTATGAGTTGTCAATAAAAGAGTGTTCAGAAATCATAGTGGGGGTTTAGTGTTTATCACTTTGTTTGTAATGATCGGGTTATCCTTAAAAAAATTACATGTAGCATTCTTCCAGGAACTTCCCGTTACATGAATCGTCCACCCCCAGCTTCCTTTGTGGAACTGGGTCTGACTTTGTACTCAGTTACATGACCGGGTTATCCTTAAGAATATTATAAAAATTCTCTAGGAACTTCCCATCAACGGTAGGAAACAGTTTAGACTCATATACCTATTGGAGTATCAAGGAATAATTTAACCTCATATACCGGTTGGAGGATCGAGAAGCAGTTTATACTCGTATACTCTTTGGAATGTCGCCATTCCCATTTGGCTTATCCTAGCGTTACGACGCTGGCTTCAACCAAGGTTTGGATGCTATTCATGAGAGAAAAGCAATCTTTGGTGGGATGAAGGACCCTCATGTGGTACGCACAATACTTTGGATCCGTAGTATTGTCAGCTTCCTCCTGATTTGCGATAGGTGGTAGCTTGATCTTGTTATTTTCAAGGAGGGATTCGAAGATGGCTGGAACGTCTTCGTCCTTAAAGGAGTACTCTTTTTGGAGTCTCCAACCCAAAGTCTTATGCTATCTTCGGGGTTGCTGTTGCGACGTCTGGTTAGCGTCAATACCTACTGCAGGTGCTTTCCCTTTACTACGGGAGACAAAATTTGATTTTGGAGGGTTAGCCATCGATTGGCTTCTTTCGGCTTTCTTCCTTCTGAGGAAGCGTTCGGCCTGCTCTCTGCACACTTTCAACTCTTTCTAGTTGTTGGACGGTGCTACTCCCATAACTTCTAACACATCCAAGGAGAGGTTATTGTGATAGGTTTGAAGGATGAAGTCCTCTATCATCGGATCTCGACAGTTCATTGCCTTATTTCGGAAACGTTTGACGAAGTCATCGACCGCCTCGTCATCTTCTTGCTTCTCATCGAAGAGTGTCCTGATTGACACCTCAGCGTCATCATCAAAGAAATGAGTGAGGAATAGGCTCTCCAGGTCTTCCCAGTTATTAATACTTCCGGACTTAAGACGACGATACCAATCGAAGGCGGGCCTGCGAAGGGTGCCAACGAATGACTGAACCATCAAGGCTTATTGTCGGAGATCATACCCAAGTGGGACTTGAAGTAGATCAGATGTTGTATGAGCGAACCTTTCCCGTCAAACAGCGTGAAGTTAATCAGGTTGAACTTCGCCGGGTATGCTATTGAATCCCACTCTCTTGGACAGGGACATGGAATGCTGGTCCTTTTAACCTCTCGAGTAGACATTAGAGCGTTGATTTTGCTCTCGAGATCTTTTATTTTCTCATCCTCGCTCGTATCGGGCCTAGGATGATTCTTAAGAGGAATAATGGGGCCACCCCCTGTGTTGTCGTTTTCAGTAAGACCACCCTAGTGTTCTGGTCAACGGGAGGGTTATCAGCATTAAGATGTTCATCCTCATCTGAATTGCTAGCTACTTGGTTAACATTATTGCGATGACTAGATTCACCTATCTGATTCGACAAGGCTCAGATCTGTTGGTCATGCTCTTGTCTCATCTCCTGCATAGCCATTTCCATTCCGGTTTTGAATGCTTGCTTCTGCTTAGCTAGAACATCCTCAATGATTTTGGCTATTTGCTCAGTATTGATCATGAATGCTTCGCGAGATTGACCAGGGCTGGATACCGTATTGTCAGAAGCGACTGCAGAGTTGGCATCTGACGCTTCGTCATCTGAGGATAATCCTCTCTGCATTCTCTGATAGTCCCTACGTCTAATAGTCCCTGTGTGTAGCTAAGTCAGACGATGCGATACGAGGGGGTCAGAAGTAGAAGGTCAAATCGACTTTCCCTTATCAACCATATTTATTATGACTTCTGGAAGTTCGTCACCTTGAACGGCCGATTGTTTCTTATGCGAAACCTAACTCCCCTATAGGTATGAAGAATGTGTAGCTATCCAGGTTGTATCTCTCTAGCATGGCGAAAAAATTGTGATAACTTTGAACAATCCTACGTCGAGTAGCCAACACCGATTAAGCGAGAGGTTCCTTAAGTTCCTCAAGAACAAAATCCACCATCCGGGTCGACCACCCCCTTTCTCCAAAACAAACCCATCCTAGGGATCTGAATGTCTGCGCAGGTAATTCACCCCGAGCCACACCGCAATGAACTGGAGAATGAAGACATTCACTGGAAGTGGCACTTCTTGAACAAGATCTTTTTTCTCAAATAAGTCAGGCCTTAAACCCTTGAGTTGTCCCCCAATTTGTGTGCGAGCTTGTTGACCAAATCCAAGCGACACATTTTCTTTCTCCTTGACTAGATCAAAAGTCAAACCTCAGCGACAGCTCACGTTCAAGAAATAGGAGAGTGGATACATCCTCTTCATATTTGGGAGAAAGAGGAAGCGGTTATTGACTCTCCGTAATAGCTTTGAATCTTCTGCATATATAAGATTATCATCGGCTGCTATATGATCTCTAAATATGAACGCCGGTTTAGGAAATTGATCATGGTCGGCAGGAGTCTCTAGATCTAAGTCGGTGATCAAAGCTCTGAGAGTAGAGTATAAGGGAAATCTGATCATGTGTGTTCTCTCTGAATCAGGGAAAGTGCACAACAGAATTCTTCCACGAAGACTAAAAACTTCATTCTTGTCAGGGCCGCCAATGTACCCAAAATGATGCTCCTGTGAAAGTGGCACATTCGGAAAGAACACTGCAAAGTCAAAAGCAAAGATTAGCAGCTAAAGCAAGTCAAGTTGTTGACATAAATACAAAATAAGAAACTAAAAACACAGAGGTTAAGACCCATGTGTTAAAACTTAAACACAAGGGCTAGCCTTATGTTATAAATCTTAAATGCAGGAGTCGAGACATGCATTATAAAGCTCAAACGTGAAGGCCAAGACCCACGTTTAGAGTTCAAACGCAGGAGTCAATGCTGCGTTTCATGATTAACACATAGTCCTAACTCTCCGTTTCAATTAAACAGAAACGAGTCATCATCATTTTTGTCAGGAACCCATCTAGGGTTTTCAAAAAACTTGTCAAAACAAGTTATTACAATCACCACCTACCATGGCAGGAAGGCCCACACGACGGCGACGACGACGACAATGTTCCCGCAGAAACAAGAACACTGCCGGCGTCCCCAGCCGGTCGCGTTTCGAAAGTCGCTCCAGCGACCTTCTTGGAGCCATAGCTCATTCTTCATGGTGCTATTGGTGCAATTAATCGGAAAAAATGATGTTGGTCGGAGAGGACGAAGTTCGTCGAAAATCTTGTCAAAATCAAACGAGAGTTCTCGTTCTTAGAACTAAGCCAAAAATAGAAAGAGTTGAATGACTCTTAACGTGACCACACATGTCTATTTATAACAGCCGTCAAGCTGTTAAAGTGGTACGTGATTCTAGGAAAGAATCCTGTTAAAACCAACTAATCGATTCTCGTTAATAAAATGATAACTCTCCAAAATTATTCAAATCATGGTCTATCTACTAACTCTCCTCAGCAGAGTAGTATATAACTAATCTATCAACTCCCTTCAGCGGAATGATAAAATTCTTAAAACCTTGTTCAAATCATAAGTATCACAATCCGCTCTGATGATAAATCATTTAGCAATTCTCCCTAGCGAGACGCTAAGCCCTCCAAATTATGTTCAAATCACATAAAATATTTTCCTATCACGTTAAAATCACACATCTGATAAAATCCACTTATCAACTCTCCCCAATAGAATAATAAGTTCTCAAAATTGCCCCGATCGCAATATCTTTCCTTATCACATTAAAATCACACCTCTAACAAAATCCACTTATCGACTCTCCCCAATAGAGCGATAAGTCCTCAAAATTGCCCCGATCGCAATATCTTTCCTTGTCATGTTAAAATCACAACTCTGATAAAATCCACTTATTGAATCTCCCCAATAGAACGGTAAGTCCTCAAAATTGCCCCGTGTAGGCATCGAAAATTGCCTATAGGTCTCCACGAACAGCTCAGTGTTAAAGAACGATGATGAACGTCACTATCCGGTCCACAGGAGTTCGATTGATGTCGGTGAACGCTTGAAGTGAATCGATGACCTATGTGGACTAACAGAATCTCGAAATAATGAAGGTACGGGTTAATTGGGAGCCCCGTGATGTTTACAAAAAGAACAATGCCCTTCGTGTCTCATTCACTCTACAGATGATCCAACCATCGGAGCTGATAGAACTCCTTGTCGGCTTTCCAACGCACTTCGAATCACTCAAATCCGAGTTCGGACGAAGAATTTACAGCGGAAGCGGACATATACACCATAACGGAGTGTCTCGGACCAACGAGACACCCTAAGGTGTCTCGGCCAAAGCAGGGTGTCTCGGCCCAAACCGAGACACCCTAGGGTGTCTCGGATCAAGTAGAGACACCCTAGGGTGTCTCCAAGGCAGATTTGGGCTTTAAGATTGTTTTAACCGCTCCGCAACTCCTCAAGCCTATAAATACAAGCCTTAGGCCTCATTTTTTCAGAGCTGGAATTTTGTAGATTAGGCGAAGCCCTGCCGGATTGAAGACTGAAGGTGCACGGATTTTAGAGAGGAGGAGGAGAGATCGGATCCAGTTCTTCAATGCAAGAGAGAGAGATTCGTTAGATCTACAGTTTCCCGGATCCGTTCTTTAAGATTATCCCGTTGTGGTAATCTTAAAAAGAGTGATTATTTCGCTTCGCTGAGATAAGAGCTATGATTTCTCGATCCCTTCGCGGATAGACGAAGCTCTGCCCAATTTTTCAGCAATCAGATCTGATCGACGGTGGTCCACGGATAAACCCCGACACAGGCAAAGATCCCACGCAAGCAGAAGACCGATGAACGATCTCTGCGTTTGTTTGATAAAGTTGTAAACTTTTTATTTTCATTGTGTAAGGAGATCTTATAAAAAGATCAACTTTTTATTTCATTCGAGTTTATTGTAACGACTAAAGTTGTAATAGATTCGATAACAATGAAAATAGCAACTTTCACCGCAAACAAACTGGCGACCACAGTGGGAGCCAACAGCCTCGCTGCCGAGGTTGTCATGCCACAGCCAACGATCAAGATCCCTGTGGCTGAAGAGGTCGAATACGAGTTTGACCAGCAGAAGTTCGAGGAGTATGTCTCCTCCTCCTCCTCCTCCAGATCTGTCTCTCCTTGCAGGTGCAGGAAGGCCTCCTCCTCCCAGAAGATCCGTCGGTCTCCAGATCTGAAGAACCAAGAAATCGATCTCCCCATAGCCGATGCTACAGTCGTACCTTGCAACGGTCCGCCAGCACCCAATGAGACCAGATCTGCAGATCTAAACTCCTTCACGATTAAGGAGTCGATTGCTGAAGGCGCGCCAACTCTATCAAAGAGGGCACGTCAAAGGATACGCCAACGCCTCGCGCGCCAATTCGCCAAGGCTTTGGATCAGGTGGATGGACTCCATTACCAAGCAGATCTGGAATTCAGAAAGCGCCAAGTGGCTAATCTGTTGCCACGACTAGCGTCAGAATCATCCTCTCGATATCTAATTAACGAATGGGTTCGTGTTAAAAGAACCCGCTCTACTCTCGAGGAGCAAATCCAGAAGCGCCGTGCTTTGCTTTCGCATGCCCGGATCCTTATGCGAAAAGCACAGGAAATGCAAAAGGAAGGGGTAGTTAAGAGATCGCCGAGATCCAGACAAGTTTGGGCGCTAAAAGCCAAATCAGCGCCTAAGGCAAAAGCATCCGAGGCTGCTCTCCGGCCTTTATCAACTCTAGATCCCATTCCTATTGCTCTCGCACCTCCGACGAAGCCCTATGACAGCGTGGATCTCCCCAAATCTAGAGTCCCGTTGAAGGATTGCATCAGTGCTTTACCCGAGGATCGAGGCAAAGCGCCTATTAAGGAAAGCTTGAGACCGTTGAAGGAACTTCGAGCAAACATCCAGACTGGGGGTCGTACGCAACCTCCTAACGAATTAATTTCCATAACGGCCCGCTTGGGGGTGCGTGCAGAAAACCAGGAGCCTGTTAAGGTTTCACCCTCACAAGGGTGTAATCCCAAACGTGTGACTCCTGTAGATGCCAAAAAGGCAATATTTACTCAGAGGAAAATGCGTCAGACAGATGAACTCGTTATACCTGAGAATCCATGTAAGCAACCGATAGGTTACTCCGACCGCAACGTTGATGAGTTGTACTATCGGGCTGGGGGTACGAATAAATCTCGAAAGAGAAGTACCCGGGAAGCGGACTCTCACTGTCCGTGTATCAAAATTATCAGGGCAGTATTATCAGCGTGTAGCTATCCCAAGACCGCTCCACAGAAGGTCTCGATATTTGAGAAGATCTCCGATGGAACGACGAAGCCCAAATCAAGGCGTTTCCACCGAAGAGGATCAATTGATCGAGATGATGAATTCCCAGAAGTTACCATCAACATGGTCAATAAGGGAAAATCTCCGATTGTTTCAAGTGGTTCCAACCCTAATTTCTCTCCAGGAAGAAGAGTCAGTTCGGGAATAACCCAACGAATATCTCAGCTTCAGCTAGAAGCCGTTGGACATAATGATTACCAGGGTGTCCATGAAGGAATCCATTCCGATGACGAACTCTCGGATTCTTATTCCGCAATCGCCTCTAACGATACAACATCTAGCATAGGCGAAGCTCGGGAAGTGTTCATGATCAACACCGAGCAAATAACCAAAATCATTGAGGATGCTCTAGCCAAACAAAAAGAGAACTTCAAGTTCGAAATGGAAATGGCTATGCAGGAGATGAGACAAATGCACGACCAACAAATCCGAGCTTTGTCGAATCAGCTAGTTGAATCCAGCCGTCGTACCCAGAACGCCGCAGTTGACAGCGATCCAGAAGTGGACGAAATCATCATGGCCGATGCACCTCCTAAAAATACTGGGTGTGGTTCAAATGCACACCCTACAGATAACAATGCTGGGGGTGGTTCTGCCAAAGATAATAACACTGGGGGTGACCGCATTATTCCTCTCGGAAATTCTCCAAAACAGGATATAGGTGGGGACGAAAAGATAAAGGATCTCGAGAGCAAAATTAATGCTTTAATGTCTGCTCAAGAGGTAAAGAAGACCGGCATTCCATGTCATTACCCGAAAGAGTGGGATTCGATCCCGTATCCGGTGAAGTTCAACCTGATCAACTTCACGTCGTTCGACGGGAAGGGTTCCCCTCGATCCCGTATCCGGTGAAGTTCAACCTGATCAACTTCACGTCGTTCGACGGGAAGGGTTCCCCCACTTAGCACCTGATCTATTTCAAGTCCCATTTGGGAGTAATCTCTGACAACGAGCCTCTGATGGTCCGGTCATTTGTTGGCACCCTTCGCGGGCCTACCTTCGATTGGTACCGCCGCCTCAAGCCCGGAAGCATCAACAGCTGGGAGGATCTGGAAAGCATGTTCCTCGCTCATTTCTTCGATAATGACGCCGAAGTGTCGATCAGGACACTCTTCGATGAGAAACAAAAAGACGAAGAGTCGGTGGATACCTTCATCAAACGCTTCCGCAATCAAGCAATGAACTGCAAGGATCCCGTCATGGAGGAGTTCGTCTTGCAGACCTGTCATAATAACTTGTCCATTAACATCTTGGACGTTATGTGAGTAGAGCCGCTCAATACCTGGAGAGAGTTGAAGGTGCGCGGAGAACAGGCCGAACGCTTCCTCAGAAGGAGGAAGGTCGAAAGAAACCAACCGATGGTTAACCCTCTGAATTCGAGTCTCGTGTCCCATGATGAAGGGAAAACACCTACAACAGTTGTTGACATTAATCAAACGTCACAACAACAGCAGAATAGTTTGGATCCGAGGCTCCAAAAAGAGTACTCATTCAAGGACGAAGACATTCCAGTCATCTTCGAGACCCTTCTTGAAAACAACAAGATCAACCTGCCACCCATCACAAATCAGGAGGAAGCGGACGATACTGCAGATCCGAAGTACTGCGCGTACCACAGGAGGATCCTTCATCCCACCAAGGCTTGCTTTACTTTAAAGAATAGCATCCAAATCTTGGTTGAAGCCGGCGTCATAACGCTAGGGTAAGCCAATTAAGAATGGTGGTACTCCAAAGAGTATACGAGTATAAACTTCTTCTCAATCCTCCAATCAGTATATGAGGTTAAACTGCTCCCTGATACTCCAATAGGTATATGAGTCTAAACTATTTCCTACCGTTGATGGGAAGTTCCTGGAGAATGTTACGCTAATATTCTTAAGGATAACCCGGACATGTAACGGAGTACAAAGTCATACCCAGTTCCAAGAAAGAAGCTGGGAGTGGATGATTCATGTAATGGGAAGTTCCCAGAAGAACGCTATATATAATTTTCTTAGGGATAACCCGATAATTACGAACAAAGTGATAAACACTAAACCCTTACTGTGATTTGTATGAGTCAACCCTCCCGTTGTGATTTGTACTCCCCCTCTCACTGTCTACCTGGTCAAACCTTCCTATAGTTAGGACCACAACTAAAGTCCCCTCTCAATTCCTTCCATGAACGAGAGGTCCACTTTCAAATTGAACGATCAAGCCTATAAAAAGTAAGATCGTCTCAAACCTCCCACTTCCACTGCTTCCTTGGTCAAACCTATAAAAGTTAGGGCCACAACCAGATTCTCCTCTCGATTCCTTTCATGAACGAGAGGTTCACTTTCAATTGAGCAAACAAACCTATAAAAGTTAGGATTGTCTCCAACTTCACTTAGTCAAACTTGCAGATAGTTAGGACTAACATTGAGTTATCCCTTTCGATAAACGAAAGACTTCCATCTTTTCATTTTTTCAGCCAAACCTATAAAAGTTAGGGTCAAAATTGGGCTTTCTCCTCAATGAATGAGGGATTCTTTATAAAAGTTAGGGTCAAAATTGGGCTTTCTCCTCAATGAATGAGGGATTCTTTTGATTCAAATGACCAATCCTATAATAAAAGTTAGGGTCGTTTGAACCTTTCTGATTCTCGGAGTGGAGATCCCACTCTTAGTTTCATCATTTCGAATTTTGGGGGTGGAGATCCCACCTTGAGTTTCCTTTCCAACTGGAGATAAAATATAAAATTCTTCCTCTTCAGTGCCGGGAGATAGAATATAAAATTCTTCCTCTTCCATTTTCCAGTCCGTCTTTACCCTGAGAAAAGACACAATTCCCAACTTCCAATCCATGCACTTTGTGCACGAGGAATTTTATCTCAACTCCTAAATAGAGATAAGCCTACGCCTAACACGCGTTGCCGGTTTAGTCTTTCACCGATTGAAAAAGATACCAGAATCCAGTCTGGGGAATTTTATCCCGAAGCCTAAGCAGGGATAAGCTAACGCCTAACACGCATTGCCGGTTTAGTCTTTCACCGATTGAAAAAGACACCAGAGTACAATGCTGGGGACTTTCATTCCGAATCCTAAGTAGGGATGAGTCAACGCCTAATACGCGTTGCCGGTTTAGTCTTTCCCGTAAGAAATGGCGAAGTCTATGTATTCAAAATCATAGCATTAAATCTAAGAGAAGCAATTCTCTTAGCACAACGTTACATATGAAACGGGTTTTAATAATTCACATGCTAGCCCGATTCAAACGGTAATCGGTAAAGGCACGTCAAACCCGTTAATGGCCGGGGGTTTACCAAAAATCCCAAAGTCTATGTCTAACACGCATTGCCGGTTAGTCTTTGACTGTAAAAAGGACAAAAGACCACATATTCAACATTGTGGCAGGTTGTTATTAATAACACCATAATCCGTGCCTCACACGCATGGGGAATTTTATCCCGAAGCCTAAGCAGGGATAAGTCAACGCCTAACATGCGTTGCCGGTTTAGTCTTTTACCGATTGAAGAAGACACCAGAATCCGAGTCTGGGGATTTTTATCCTGAATCCTAAGTAAGGATAAGTCAGCGCCTAACACGCGTTGCCAGGTAGTCTATTCCCGTGAGAAAGACGAAGTCTACATATTCAATGTCGTAGCACTAAAAGAGTTAACTCTTTTAGCACAACGTTATGTGCAGAACGGATCAAACGGTAGTCGGTAAAGGCTCATCAAACCCGTTGATGGCTGAGAATTTGCCAAAAATTCTATAAGTGCGAGTCATTGATGCATCAGCTCTGTTAGTTGGTCTCGTGAGTCGATTATCCAACAACATTAAAATAAGATCCACAAATGTAGATGAACCAGCTTTAACAGTTGGTCCTGCAACCCCGATACTTGGGACCACCGTGCTCCAATACCTTAAGAGCTTAAACTGTGTATACTCCAATAAACGTACGAGTATAAACTGTGTCAACGTACGACGTTCGAAATCCTAGGGTCAACGCCGGTTAACGCGTAACCCTAGGTCAACACCGGTCAACGCGTTGCGACCAAAAGTCAACGTTCAACGTTTGAAACTCTAGGGTCAACGCCGGTCAACACGTAACCCTAGGTCAACGCCAGTCAACGCGTTACGACAAAAAAGTCAACGTTCGACGTTCGAAACCCTAGGGTCAATGCGTAACCCTAGGTCAACGCCAGTCAACGCGTTACGACCAAAAAGTCAACATTCGACGTTCGAAACCCTAGGGTCAACGCCGGTCAACGCGTAACCCTAGGTAAACGCCACTCAACGCGTTGCGACAAAAAGTCAAAGTTCGACGCTCAAAACCCTAAGGTCAACGCCGGTCAACGCGTAACCCTAGGTCAACGCCAGTCAACGCGTTGCGACCAAAAAAGTCAAAGTTCGACGCTCGAAACCCTAGGGTCAAAAGAAACGAGTCTGGAACGCTTTGGAGGGGGTATCTGTAGGCATCGAAAATTGCCTATAGGTCTCCATGAACAGCTCAGTATTAAGGAACGATGATGAACGTCACTATCCGGTCCACAGGAGTTCGATTGATGTCGGTGAATGCTTGAAATGAATCGACGAATTACATGGACTAACAGAATTTCGGAATAACGAAGGTACGGGCTAATCGGGAGCCCCGCGATGTTTACAAAA
>NC_033795.1:37353495-37405208 GCF_001876935.1 Asparagus officinalis
AGCGCCGGAAGGACTTCGGCTATTCGTCAAAGCATCGAATAGACCGAAAATCGAAGGAGTCAAGAGTTGAAGCTAACTACAGGTCCTTTACGCCGACTGAAGGCTGGACCAATCACATCCAAAGTATTCCAGCCTCTTCTATAAAAGAAACGAGTCTGGAACGCTTTGGAGGGGGTATCTGTAGGCATCGAAAATTGCCTATAGGTCTCCATGAACAGCTCAGTATTAAGGAACGATGATGAACGTCACTATCCCACCTTGAGTTTCCTTTCCAACTGGAGATAGAATATAAAATTCTTCCTCTTCAGTGCCGGGAGATAGAATATAAAATTCTTCCTCTTCCATTTTCCAGTCCGTCTTTACCCTGAGAAAAGACACAATTCCCAACTTCCAATCCGTGCACTTTGTGCACGGGGAATTTTATCTCAACTCCTAAATAGAGATAAGCCTACGCCTAACACGCGTTGCCGGTTTAGTCTTTCACCGATTGAAAAAGACACCAGAATCCAGTCTGGGGAATTTTATCCCGAAGCCTAAGTAGGGATGAGTCGACGCCTAATACGCGTTGCCGGTTTAGTCTTTCACCGATTGAAAAAGACACCAGAGTACAATTCTGGGGACTTTCATCCCGAATCCTAAGTAGGGATGAGTCAACGCCTAATACGCGTTGCCGGATGCCATATTCCCGTAAGAAATGGCGAAGTCTATGTATTCAAAATCATAGCATTAAGTCTAAGAGAAGCAATTCTCTTAGCACAACGTTACATGTGAAACGGGTTTTAATAATTCACATGCTAGCCCGATTCAAATGGTAATCGGTAAAGGCACGTCAAACCCATTGATGGTTGGGGGTTTGCCAAAAATCCCAAAGTCTATGTCTAACACGCATTGCTGGTTAGTCTTTGACCGTAAAAAGGACAAAAGACCACATATTCAACATTGTGGCAGGTTGTTATTAATAACACCAAAATCCATGCCTTACACATGTGGGGAATTTCATCCTGAATCCTAAGAAAGGATATGCTGACGCCTAACACGCGTCATCGGTTTAGTCTTTTACCGATTGAAGAAGACACCAGAATCCGAGTCTGGGGATTTTTATCCTGAATCCTAAGTAAGGATAAGTCAGCGCCTAACACGCGTTGCCAGGTAGTCTATTCCCGTGAGAAAGACGAAGTCTACATATTCAATGTCGTAGCACTAAAAGAGTTAACTCTTTTAGCACAACGTTATGTGCAGAACGGATCAAACGGTAGTCGGTAAAGGCTCATCAAACCCGTTGATGGCTGAGAATTTGCCAAAAATTCTATAAGTGCGAGTCATTGATGCATCAGCTCTGTTAGTTGGTCTCGTGACTCGATTATCCAACAACATTAATGATGCATCAGCTCTGTTAGTTGGTCTCGTGAGTCGATTATCCAACAACATTAAAATAAGATCCACAAATGTAGATGAACCAGCTTTAACAGTTGGTCCTGCAACCCCGATACTTGGGACCACCGTGCTCCAATACCTTAAGAGCTTAAACTGTGTATACTCCAATAAACGTACGAGTATAAACTGTGTCAACGTACGACGTTCGAAATCCTAGGGTCAACGCCGGTTAACGCGTAACCCTAGGTCAACACCGGTCAACGCGTTGCGACCAAAAGTCGCGTTACGACAAAAAAGTCAACGTTCGACGTTCGAAACCCTAGGGTCAATGCGTAACCCTAGGTCAACGCCAGTCAACGCGTTACGACCAAAAAGTCAACATTCGACGTTCGAAACCCTAGGGTCAACGCCGGTCAACGCGTAACCCTAGGTAAACGCCACTCAACGCGTTACGACCAAAAAGTTAACATTTGACGTTCGAAACCCTGGGGTCAACGCCGGTCAACGCGTAACCCTAGGTCAACGCCACTCAACACGTTGCGACAAAAAGTCAACATCCGACCTTCGAAACCCTAGGGTCAACGCTGGTCATCGCGTAACCCTAGGTCAACGCCACTCAACGCGTTGCGACAAAAAGTTAACATACGGTAATCTGAAACCCTAAGTCAGCACAATGTGACAGAGGTAGTCAGTTCAAAGTCAACTCAATGACACGAGCCAAACTCAACTCACTGGTGGTAGACTCGAGACTCCGACGACGGCCAAGCGATAAACGCAGCGCCGGAAGGACTTCGGCTATTCGTCAAAACATTGGATAGACCGAAAATCGAAGGAGTCAAGAGTTGAAGCTAACTACAGGTCCTTTACGCCGACTGAAGGCTGGACCAATCACATCCAAAGTATTCCAGCCTCTTCTATAAAAGAAACGAGTCTGGAACGCTTTGGAGGGGGTATCTGTAGGCATCGAAAATTGCCTATAGGTCTCCATGAACAGCTCAGTATTAAGGAACGATGATGAACGTCACTATCCGGTCCACAGGAGTTCGATTGATGTCGGTGAATGCTTGAAGTGAATCGACGAACTACGTGGACTAACAGAATCTCGGAATAACGAAGGTACGGGCTAATCGGGAGCCCCGCGATGTTTACAAAAAGAACAATGCCCTTCATGTCTCATTCACTCTACAAATGATCCAACCATCGGAGTTGATAGAACTCCTTGTCGGCTTTCCAACGCACTTCGAATCACTTAAATCCGAGTTCGGACGAAGAATTTACAGCGGAAGCGGACATATACACCATAACGGACTGTCTCGGACCAACGAGACACCCAAGGGTGTCTCGGCCCAAACCGAGACACCCTAGGGTGTCTTGGATCAAGGGGAGACACCTTAGGGTGTCTCGGATCAAGTGGAGACACCCTGTGGTGTCTCCAACACAGATTTGGGCCTTTAGGTGGTTTTAACCGCTCCAAACTCCCCCGAGCCTATAAATACAAGCCTCAGGCCCTCATTTTTTTAGATCTGGAATTTTGGAGATTAGGCGAAGGCCTGCCGGATTGAAGACTGAAGGTGCACGGATTTTAGAGAGGAGGAGGAGAGATCGGATCCAGTTCTTCAACGCAAGAGAGAGAGAGATTCGTCAGATCTACAGTTTCCCGGATCCGTTCTTTAAGATTATCCCGTTGTGGTAATCTTAAGAAGAGTGATTATCTCGCTTCGCCGAGATAAGAGCTACGATTTCTTGATCCCTTCGCGGATAGACGAAGCTCTGCCCAATTTTTCAGCAATAAGATCTGATCGACGGTGGTCCACGGATAAACCCCGGCACAGGCAAAGATCCCACGCAAGCAGAAGACCGATGAACGATCTCTGCGTTTGTTTGATAAAGTTGTAAACTTTTTATTTTCATTGTGTAAGGAGATCTTATAAAAAGATCAGCATTTTATTTCATTCAAGTTTATTGTAACGACTAAAGTTGTAATAGATTCGATAACAATGGAAATAACAACTTTCACCGCAAACACCCCGATCACATCTTTCCTTGTCACGTTAAAATTACACCTCTGACAAAATCAACTTATCGACTCTCTCCAATAGAGTGATAAGTCCTCAAAATTGCCCCGATCGTAATATCTTTCCTTGTCACGTTAAAATTACACCTCTGACAAAATCCATTTATCGACTCTCTCTAATAAGAGCGATAAGTCCTCAAAATTGCACTGATCGTAATATTTTTCTTGTCACGTTAATATTTCACCTCTGACAATCCAATCTGTCTATCAATCCTTTTCAATAGGATGATAGGTCTACAAATAGCTATTATGTTAACATCTCACATCTAACAGTTCAAAACCCATCTTTGAACCTTTTTATTCCTTTACATAAGAATAGCAAGTGTTCTCATAAAATCCCCAGCGGGTTAATTTTTTTTTTCTAGAATTATCCCTAGGGGTAATAAGGAAAAATTTTGAACTCCACTCCATGTGAGAGTTCACGCCAAGTTAATACTACACCTCTGGCACTTATAGACTTCTTTCAGTGTTTAGAGCAAAGGCATAATGCAGGAAGAATTCTACTGGTCAGTCTTATTCTGAGAGAATAACAAGTATTTATCCCCAGCAGTTGGAAATTTTCTGGAGTTATCTCAAATGATAATAAAGAAAATTTTCTAAATCAGACCTATCACGGAAATCTGTACTAAGTTAGGATCACACCTCTGGCATTTCTCGTGATTTTATTGCTTCGGATCAAAACATGACATATGCAAGAAATACTAAAAACCCAATATCACTTTTTATTCAAGAGCCAAAAGAAATTCAAAGAAGAGTTGTTCTTATGAAAAAGAAAAATACAAGATCAAATCAAAAGAAGCAAGTCGAGCTTTGACATCAGAGAGTTTTTTCTCATGATTAGCCCGTACAATAGCTTCAGCCTTCCTCTGCAGCTCGTCCTCAGTTGGTGCTACTGCAACAGCTACCTCCTTCTTCGCTCTTTCAAGAGCCTGAGCTTCTTGATGATAACTTAAAAGGGTGTCTGCATTTTTGGCACTAAGTATATTAACAATGGCTTCTTCACGAGATAGTTGAGCCTTCAATCTCAGTACTTCAGCCTCAGCTTCAACAAGCTTTGTACGAATGAGGTCTAGAGAAGCAGTGGAGAGCTCCAATTCATTTTGTCTTAGACTGCTCTGCTCTTGCAAGTGTGTAACTTGAAGCTCTTTCTCAGCCAAACTCCGCTCAATTGTCTCACGACGAGCCACTTCCTCAACTTGGAGGTCAGCAAAAGTAGACACAATCTGTGTCTGAATGTCTACATGACTGAGCAAAAGTAGACACAATCTGTGTCTGAATGTCTACATGACTGAGGGCCTCTAAGTGTTTGAGTTGTGCTTCTAGGTGAGAAATGGCTTCCGAACAAATGTCTACATGACTGAGGGCCTCTAAGTGTTTGAGTTGTGCTTCTAGGTGAGAAATGGCTTCCGAACAATGTTCAAAGCATTGGGCATTGCCAACACTTTTAATTCCATTTAAGCCTACTTCTAAGAGAGACTTAAATGAATCAAAGCGGCCCCGACCAGCCATGACAACCTCAATTACTTTCTTTGCAAGACTGTTCAAATAACCTAGGGAGATATAGAGGAAGTCAGGAGCATCTATCGGGCTAGAAATAGCAATCAGAGACGACTCCACAACCCTGGAAGCAGACGTATCGAGATGTGGGTTGGCAAGCGACCTGGACGTAGAAGTCGTGGAAGCAAAAGAAACATCCAAGTAGGAAGGGCTTGATGTCAAGGCCATCATTGCCCTCGCCTGAGATGTACTTGGTACAGTTCCTATTGGTGTAAGCGAGATCTTCAGCAATGTTGCCGGTGGAGTGGTTATCATCGGTAAGCTAGGCAAATACTGTTATTGTAAAGTTGTCGACACCTGCACAAGCTGCTGTTTCGAGGGAGGAGTTACGACGGTAGTCTCAAGAGTGGGTGAACCTGAATGCAAAAATGGTCGGAATGTAGAAGGAACGTGTAGAGGAATTCGAAATAAATTAGGCTTACCGGTGATAGAAAAAGGGATATGAGCGGATGCTTTATCTGATGCAACTTTAGGAGCATCGTCAAAAGTTGTGATATCATCAATGGAATCATGCTCTTCATCCTCTTCCTTACCACTTTTGATGTTATCAACATCAGTGCTTCCATCACCTTCATCACCATCAACTGCATCACCAGTCGAGGAGGCTTCATAATCCACTTCCTCTTTGCATCACGTATAGCTGAAGACTCGGGAAAACTTGTGACGGCAGCCGATTTAGTCATGAGTCTTGTTGTCGGACTAAGACTTAAATCGCCAGCCTGTGGCATTAGTACTGAAGGAGGAGGGGATGAATTATTTTTAAGGCCCCTTGGTTCTAACACAGGAGCCTTAGGAGAGTCTACTACCGGAGTAGATTTCGCATCTGTAGTCAGTAATTCACCTTCTTGGTCTTCAGGAGGATGATAAGAAGAAGCCTCACTCGACATAGCTGGACTACTTGAACGTAGCCTAGTCATGTGTGGTAGGCCCACACCTGAAGATTCATGTTGTTCTTCTTCTTCTTCAACTCTGAGAGCATCGGCCATCAATTTTAGCTTCTGCTGGCCTTTAGCAGGAGGAGATTCAACCATTAATTTTTGGCGAGCCCGCTTATCATATTGTCTAGTTTCATCTGCTGTAAGAGCCCTCTTTCTAGTAACCCTTATTACAGGAGTATCAACCGTGTGAGGTTCTTTCACTGGAACAGGCTCAGCCGCTTGCTCCTCTTCTTGTCCAGTAGGCGGGTCCTCGAAAGATAAGTACTCATCAATTCCTCATAGTCGAGACGTCTTAGACCCCCTCCTTGAAGCATACATATGTCTGATTTCCTTCAGACAAGATGTATTCAAGTTGTAACTAGAGATCTGAGAAGCAGCGGAATACCAGTTGCAGAAACCCATAGAGGTATAGGAATTGGGAGTCTTATGGGGGAGCTTGAAGACGTCCTTGGTGCAACCAACCACCGAATAGTACTAGGCCCTTGCCCCTTCATATAGATTGCCCACAATCTCCAGTTAAGGTCGAGCATTCCTGACGTATAGCTGGTCATATCCAAATTGTCGAGCAAACCTATATGGTTGATAAGGCTCAATGAAAAACTTGTCACCCTGCTTGAAGATCAAGTAGCCCGCCCTGATATAGTGTAGCTAACGAAAAACACCCCCATTCAGCTGAGTGAATCTGTTAGGACCTGCCACGTCTTGAAATGTTGCTCCATACACCCCACCTTCAAAATCGGGGAAGCAACAGAAAATGTGATAATTGGTGTCCCACGATAAGATCTGGTGAATCCTAACCATGTAAGTCCCCTCCCACTTTGCAGATTCTAATCGTTGTACAAGTGGGATGAATGAATCACCTTGAGGAGAAGCCGCACTCATCAATGAGGGACAGTGGGACACGTACACAGGCATTAGATAAGTATAAGGCAATGGCACCCGGGGATTGAGAGTTTTAAAAGTCTTGCCCTCACCCGATTTTACCTCCGTGGCATTAATAAAATCCATGGCTAGTTCACGTAACCCATTCTGTATACGGCACACCATTACAGAAAGAAGGTTCAGCGGCTTCCCATGTGCCAAAAGAACGACTGGGTAAATCACCTCAGCGACAAGAGCATCAATTGGCCTAGTAAGGATGACACATCGCTTTAGCCACAACATCAGGAACCCCCATATCTGAGATAGGGATCTAAGCTTGATAGTGGAAGCTTTCAAACTTCGTGTAAGTAGGAAAATATCCTCTTTGGCTTCATTTGTATAATGGGAGGTAGCAACATCAATTCGGGTTTGAATCTCCTCCAAAGTACTCGCAGCCAATCTGGTCACTGGAGCTCCCTTATTGGTCAAATTCTGGAACAAATACTCTACCCAAGATACTTGTTTTACACCACTTCCCCGAGTCCCTGTCTATTGCATGCAGATATGGAAGTGACACATAACTTCCCAGAGCATGGAGTAAACTTCACGGCTGATTTTTCTCAAAATTTTAAGTTTTATTGATCCTAGAACAAATTCTTCATATGGTAAATCCCCGAGAAGTAGACCTGAGATGTCATGCATCTCGTGAAGAGTAAAACCCAATTCCCCTACCGGAGTAAAGAAGGTACAGGTCTCGGGATTGTATCTTTTCAATATGGAGAAGAAGTGATAGTGGCTCTGGATGATCCCGTATTTAGTAGCCCTCACAGGAATCTTCAGCCCAGCTTGAGTAAGGAGTGCCTCCAACTCCTCCAAAACGAAATTGGTTATTCGGGATCTCCACCCTGTCACCGAAGAGTGAACCTAGCCAGGAGACTTAAATCCTTGTGCAGGAAATTCTCCTTTCTTCACCATAAATCTCTTGACAAAAGTATTCGCCGGACTAGCCACTTCACCAACTGGGTATTCTTTAGTGAACAAACCTGGTCGTAAGGCTATCACTTGTCTGTTATAACCCACTGTACGGACCCCTTGGAAAGTTAAAGTCCCAAGAGCAACTCCAACTTATTCCTTGACAAGGTCTCAATCCATGCGCCTGGGGATGGAAGCACACTGGAAATATGATATGGAGTACATCCTCTCCATATTGGGCAAGAAGAGGTGATGGTCCCCAACTTTCCTCAGCCACTTATAATCCCTGTCATAAGCGACATTTGCTTCAAAGTCAACAAAATCTCCAAAGAGGAATGTTGGTTTGACTAATGGTTTACGGCTTAGACTTTCAAATTTTACGTCCGTAACCAGAATCTGAAGAGTCTCAGAAGAAGCCTGAGTGATTATTTCTACACGGTCCTTCTCAATAAGACAGAAAACAGGAAGCTCTTGACGTAGATTGAATGTCATGTTTTTATCTACGCCACCTTCGTGATCGAAATAATTGCGAAAAGGGAGAGGCTCATTGGTGTGACGCACTGCAAAAGCAAAGAAAATGATCAGTCAAAGTACAAAGCAAAATCAAACGCGAAGGTTGAATCCTGCATTAGAAAAATTGAACGTGGAGGTCAAATCCTGCGTCCAAAAAATCGAACGTGGAGGTCAAATCCTACGTTAGAAAAATCGAACGCGGAAGTCGAATCCTACGTCGGAAAAATTAAACGCAGAGATCGAACCTAGCGTTAGTGGAACTTTAAGTGTGGAAGTCGAAACCCCCTACGCTTCAAATTCTAAACGACAGAGTTCCAGCGCTGCATTATTAAAACAAGTTTCCTCATTGATTCAAAGTTTAGAACTCACTGTAGCAAGTTTTACAGCCACCAAGGGCACACTTACCACCGATTAAGGGAAACTGAGGCGGCGGCATGCCTGCCTGAGTTACAGCATCACCGGCCGACGAAGACGATAGTGAACTCTAAACTGTGGCGATGACGAGTTTGATGGGTCGAGAGACGGTCTTTTTCCTGGGTGCCATTGATTTCGTTGGGTGGTAGAGATGAACAGTGTTCGCCGAAGATGAAAACAAAAATCTTCATTGAAAATTCGGGCTCCGAGGATGTCGTCTGAGCTGGTCGGTTGAGATGTCGACCTATGTCGGGCTCCGAGTCGAGTCGACACAGGGGGATTTCAGCTGTTTGTACAAGTTTGAACATGGACTGATGTCATTTTCAAGTCTTTTCCAGCAACATGTAGGCTTTGTACACGTGTATCAAGACATGTTTGGGATGTGTGTGGTTACTACATTATTTTAAACAAAGGGGATGTTTTTTTTCTTGCTATAAAGTAAGAAAACACGGATCCATGTTTTCATTGTTGTTCCGAAGATAGCAGCCCTCACAAGTTTAAAAAAAAGAAAGCGATTGGATGATTGTACCCAAAAGCAACCCTATGGCAAAAGTACCCATAAATTTATGAAATCTCTCCATCAACAACTTGGTGAACGTGAGATTCGGATCTCAATGTTCGCAGAGACCCATCATGTATTCGAAGGGTCTTTTTGAAGCCATGTGGGTATTCGACAGTCTCTCTCTCCCCCCTCAAACCATTTTCTTCTTTAAGTTTTGTTGATCCTAGAACAAATTCTTCATATGGTAAATCCCCGAGAAGAAGACCTGAGATGTCATGCATCTCGTGAAGAGTAAAACCCAATTCCCCTACCAGAGTAAAGAAGGTACAGGTCTCGGGATTGTATCTTTCCAATACGGAGAAGAAGTGATAGTGGCTCTGGATGATCCCGTATTTAGTAGCCCTCACAGGAATCTTCAGCCCAGCTTGAGTAAGGAGTGCCTCCAACTCCTCCAAAATGAAATTGGTCATTCGGGATCTCCACCCTGTCACCGGAGAGTGAACCCAGCTAGGAGACCTAAATCCTTGTGCAGGAAATTCCCCTTTCTTCACCATAAATCTCTTGACAAAAGTATTCGCCGGACTAGCCACTTCACCAACTGGGTATTCTTTAGTGAACAAACCTGGTCGTAAGGCTATCACTTGTCTGTTATAACCCACTGTACGGACCCCTTGGAAAGTTAAAGTCCCAAGAGCAACTCCGTCTTATTCCTTGACAAGGTCCCAATCCATGCGCCTGGGGATGGAAGCACACTAGAAATATGATATGGAGTACATCCTCTCCATATTGGGCAAGAAGAGGTGATGGTCCCCAACTTTCCTCAGCCACTTATAATCCCTTTCATAAGCGACATTTGCTTCAAAGTCAACAAAATCTCCAAAGAGGAATGCTGGTTTGACTAATGGTTTACGGCTTAGACTTTCAAATTTTACGTCCGTAACCAGAATCTGAAGAGTCTCAGAAGAAGCCTGAGCGATTATTTCTACATGGTCCTTCTCAGTAAGATGGAAAACAGGAAGCTCTTGACGTAGATTGAATGTCATGTTTTGATCTACGCCACCTTCGTGATCGAAATGATGGCGAAAAGGGAGAGGCTCATTGGTGTGACGCACTGCAAAAGCAAAGAAAATGATCAGTCAAAGTACAAAGCAAAATCAAATGCGGAGGTCGAATCCTGCATTAGAAAAATTGAATGTGGAGGTCAAATCCTGTGTCCAAAAAATCGAACGTGGAGGTCAAATCCTACGTTAGAAAAATCAAACGCGGAAGTCAAATCCTACGTCGGAAAAATTAAACACAGAGATCGAACCTAGCGTTAGTGGAACTTTAAGTATGGAAGTCGAAACCCCCTACGATTCAAATTCTAAATGACAGAGTTCCAGCCCTGCATTATTAAAACAAGTTTCCTCATTGATTCAAAGTTCAGACCTCACTGTAGCAAGTTTTACAGCCACCAAGGGCACACTTACCACCGATTAAGGGAAACTAAGGCGGCGGCATGCCTGCCTGAGTTACAGCATCGCCGGCCGGCGAAGACGATAGTGAACTCTAAACTGTGGTGATGATGAGTTTGATGGGTCGAGAGACGGTCTTTTTCCTGGGTGCCATTGATTTCGTTGGGTGGTATAGATGACCAGTGTTCGCCGAAGATGAAAACAAAAATCTTCATTGAAAATTCGGGGAAAAATGACGAAGAGTCGAGTGACTCTTGATTTGACCCCAGTGATCTATTTATAAACAGCTGTGAGCTGTCAAATTGGGATGAGATTCTAGGCTAAAATCCTGCCCAAACGCGATCCTCGCGTCAGTGTTGGTTGAACTTCCGAATGTAGGGTTCACTTTTGTGTTACGATTCTTCCCGCGTTTCAATTCTCAAGCGCAAAGTTCACCTACACGTTTTGAACACCAAAAAAGCAACATCTCGACAACCGAGGCTACAACACAGTTTCAAACAAATAAGGAGAGACCAATGTCGGCTATCATGGTGATCAAAGCTGAGAAGAAACTGGCGTATGACAAGCAACTATGCACCCTCTTGGATGAGTATAGATAGATTACGGTCAACGATGCTAAAATCGTCAAGCTCGATCCGTCATACAACTCATTCTCCTAAATGGCTTAACATTCCCACTAAGATTAATGAAACAAAAAGCTGCACACAACTCATTCTCCTAAATGGTTTAACATTCCCACCAAGATTAATGAAGCCAAAAGCTGTACACAACTCATTCTCTTAAATGGTTTAACATTCCCACTAAGATCAATGAAGCTAAAAGCTGTATGTCGAATGATCATCAATGTTTACAAGAAGTTTTTGGACAACTGAATACACCTCATCGCAGGTTGAGTGGAGTATCTCAAGGACCCAGATGAAATCCGAAGAATACACCTCATCGCAGATCGAGTGGAGTATCTCAAGGACCCAGACGAAATCTGGAGAATACACTTCTTCATAAATTGAGTGGAGTATCTCAAGGACCCAGATGAAATCCGAAGAATACACCTCATCGCAGGTTGAGTAGAGTATCTCAAGGACCCAGACGAAATCCGAAGAATACACCTCATCGTAGACTGAGTGGAGTATCTCAAGGATCCAGACAAATTCGTTGTCATCATCGTTCTTATTTGGTTCATCAGCAATGACTTGGGCTTTAGCTTGTTTGACTAAGTTCATTGTCACCAAGACACAAAAGTTATCTTGTTTGGTTTAAGGAAGTAAATCACGACATTCCGGCAACCAGGTTCATGATGTCTTCTAATCATACGAACTAAGCAGCCAATCTATCAAATTTTGGGATCCAAAGTATTCTGAAAATTCATCCCAGTCAACCGCGAACTTTTAAAAACTTTGGAGGGGGTTCTGTAGGCTGTCTAAAAATCATAATAGATAGCTGATCCCCATCAAGTTTCAATGATGGGAGTTACAATCCGATGACTTTCATATCTCAATGATGAAAGTTACAATTAGATGACTTTTATGTCAACAAAAGAAAACTGCAAATGGAGGACTTTTCACATAGATCGAGAAGAGTTACAATTCAACGACACTTCTGACAACTGATAAAAACTCTATTCAGTGGTCTTCACAATCAACTGTGAGAGTTACAATCTAACAACTTCCACACCCCCACAATAGCTAAAGCAAAGATTACTAAACAATGATCCTTGCAACTCTCTACAGAAGAGGTTACAAGTCAACTAGCCTTTTCTAAACATGGAATTCATCTTCGCGTTTTGATTCTTAAAACAAGGGTGACCCCCGCGTTTCCAATCCTCAGCAAACAAAATGCAGGTGCCCATCGCGTTTTCAACATCCAGCAGATATCCAACTCCACGTCTCCAGTCTAAGATGCAGAGTTAAGGTTCGAAATGCTAATTTGGGCATTTGACTCTTTCAAACATGAGTCGAACGGTTCAGAGCCGTTTTTTCCCATTATTTGAGAAAATCACGTCCACTTAGGAGTGGATTAAGGGGGCAGTTACAACCCCTTATCCTCCTATAAAACCTTAACAAACTTAATAGAGGAGAAGGTTCGGCTTTAGGAGATTGGTGGGTGAAGAAGAGATCGGATTTCTCATAGAGAGAGCGTCAGCTGATTCTTCTTGGATTGTCAACAATAGGAAGATCTGACCTTGGAATATCTTTCAGCAACAAACAAATCCACTTGGCTATTAACCGATTTTTTGGCTTAAACAACTCTTTTCACAGAGTTTCAACTCATTCTGAGTTCTTAAACTCGTTAAAAGTTCTCCATCAAACTGGCCACACAAGTTAATTGTTCTCGCGAGATAAGACAGTCGGATCGTCAACGGAGAGCAAATTCAACGCGAGCATTCGAAGGAAGCACTGCATCACTACTATGAAGAACCCAGAATTAAACAAAGGGGAGAATCTAGATCATTCTCCTCTCTTTTGTATTCAGAATCCAAATTGTAATTAAGATCGAGAGAATACAAGTCAATTTTCTTTCATCCTTTTTACTATAAATTTTCCACCAAACAGCTGGTCAACACGTAGCCTTGGGTCAATGCCGGTCAACGCGTTGTGATGAAGGTCAACGCTAGTCAACGCGTTATGATGAAGGTCAACGCTGGTCAAAGTATAGTCATAGGTCAATGTTGTTCAATGCGTGGCCTTATGTCAACACCGGTGAACGCATAGTTGTAAGCCAATGCCGGTCAATGCATTACGATGAAAGTCAACGCCAGTCAACGCATTGCGACGAGAGTCAACGCCGATCGAAGCGCAGCCAACGGTCAATGCCGCTCAATGTGTAGCCATAAGCTAATGCTAGTAAACGCGTTGCGATGAGAGTCAATGCCGTTCAAAGCATAGCCAACGGTCAATGCTGGTCAACACATAGCCGTGAGTCAACGCCAGTCAATGTGTTGCAATCAAAGTCAACGCCGGTCAACTCGTTGCGATGAAGGTCAATGTGTCGTCAATTCTTACCAAAACAAGGCTCAAATCAACTCTGATACAAAGGATAATCCCAAAGAGTTCAATCATAATTCATATATGAATTCTCAATGAAGATAGTTCAACGTCGACTCAACGACATGAGCTAAAATAAAAAATCAACACATCAGTTTCAGTTCGAGACTTCAACAATGGTCAGACGATAAACGTAGCGCCGGAAGAATTTTAGCTATTTGATAAAATACTGAATAGACTCAAAATCAAAGAAGTCAAGAACTAAAGTCAATTGCATATCCTTTACACTGACTGAAGGTTGGGCCTATCACATTCAAAGTATTCTAGGCTCTTCTATAAAAGAAGCGAGGCTGAAATACTTTGGAGGGGGTATCTGTAGATGTTAAAAATTACTTATAGGTTCCTGCACATAGCTTGAAATGGAGAGAAGATGATAAACATCATTATCTGAGTCAAGGAGAATTATCTGATGCTGACAAGCGTATGAAGTGAGTCGATGAAGCTTACAAATCAACAGGACAACAGAATAACAAAGAGACGATCCGACTGGGAGTTACGTCTCACTCACAAACGGTGAAGAGCCACTCATGTCTTGTCTATTCCATGTATGATTCACCTATAGGAAGTTGTATATCTCTTCTTCGGCTTTCCGACATACTTTGAATCGCGTCATTCTAAGATCGGATGGGAAAATTACAGCAAAACAGTCAAGGCGCACGAAACGACACCTTGGTCGAAAATCGAGACACAACAGGTGCCTCAGGGCTGGCCGAGACACACATTGTGTCTCGGTTGGCTGAGACACAAAAAGTGTCTCAGGCCCCGAAAATGCTATTTCTGCTATTTTTCACCATTTTTCGCTGTTAACTACTCATATTTTGGTATATTCTGATGAGGAAGAATTCCTCAATTAAACACAAATGCCTCCTCCTTGTGAAAAACTTCTCTTTTGAAACAAAACTTGAAACAAGGCTTAAACACCTCTTAAACTCTTGCAAAACTTGATAAAACAATTTTCTTCATTAATTGAAGAGTTAAATGCAATTGATATTTATAACAACTCAAAACATCAGTAAAAACCAAAGTAAAAAGACCAAAACCCCATAAAAAACAAAGTCTGAAACTAGCTGTTACTGTACAATGGTAACTGCGACGGTCGACCGTGTCGGCATATCCGATCAACCGTGAGAGCTTGAGAAATAGACTAGAGTTTGGGCTTCTGGTCGATCGACCGTGGTGATACGTGTGGTCAATCGCAAGCTGATACATGTGTTTTTCAGGTTTAAAACTTGATTTTTTAAAATTACAATAAAAATAACAAATGATATACAAAAATAACGAAACTTTTGGAAAAGTTTATAAATATGAAAATTAACATGTTTGTGGAGAAATTTTTGGATTTGTAATTACCATTTGTGAAAAATTATCGTTTTGCAAAATGTGCACAAATACATGTACAAGGCAAAACATGAAATTCAATTTTGGACAAGTAATGTGTTGTGAAACTTTATGAAATGTTTTATAAACTTTGTAAACATAAATGTAATATATATATGATCAATAAACCAATAGTTCATTTTTTGAGAATATCAAATAGTGTGTGAGTTGTGTATAAATATTGAGCTTGAAATATATTCACACAATATATGCTACAAAACAACCAATATACCTAAGTGATTGCGAACAAGGCTAGCTCTTGAATCTTTGACTCTTGATATAGAGTTAACATGTATAAAGAAACAAGCCACAACCACTAAAAACAAATTAGTTGTAAATTATTTGGAAAATCATCATCAAAACAACAAAAAGGCCAACAATTGTCACACCCTCGGCTCCAATGTTGACAATTCTTGAACTGGTTACTGAAGCTCATGCATCTTCTGCTGTCAACACTTCAATAGAAATGGCAGAAATCCCTCCTATTCATTCGCCTATCTCTACTTTGGTGGTGTCTACTCCAACTCTTGCCATAGTAGCTACCAGAGTTCCACTCCAAGCCCTCGCAATGACACATGCTACAGAAGAAACTCCACTTTCTTTAGCAGCGTGTATGCGGAAGATGACTATAGATCAGACTGTCGAACACTTTAAGCATTTTCTTGAGACTAGTGTAAGGATGATGTTGGATGAAGGCTACCCCTTTGATAGTTGGAATCCGGTCCTGCAGATGTACGTTGATAATTTGACCAGGCTGGTTGGTGCAAACGCTGCTTCCACATACCAAGCCCATCTATGGCTCATGGAGAAAGATATCTCGGAACTGCTCACCTTCAGCTCTGGTGGTACCAACATTTTTGATCTAGCCTCTAAAAGGGTTTGGTTAGCTTTAAAAGAGCGGGAACGCTTCTTGGAGGTGACACTGGCTAAGGAAAGTCAGCTAAAGGACGAAGTGTGTTGAGTTACGAAATTACGTAAGGACATAATGGAAGAGTGCATGAAAGTTGCTTTCGTCCTGGAGGACTTAGCCCAATCCATATCTAAAATGAAGCACATTATAGTGGAGGCGCAGGAATACTTGGCGGATAGACAACAAACACGTACACAAGTCTTTGTAGAGCTGGAGGAGCTTGAGGGTCAGCAAAAATAAGTTCTTGGTGAACTTGAAGACAAAGACACAACTCTAAAGGCGGTGGAAGACTAGATAGCTAGCGCCGTCCAACTTATCGAGGAAGATATTTGTAGGCAAATCATCCGCAAGATTATGGAGGAACGTGCCAAGGCTGTCAAAGAGATAGAGGCTCGATTGCGCGGCCTCTGAGCTAACTCACTTTTGTATCAATAACCACTTTTGTAATGAAGTTTATTCATTATAAATAAATTCAGTGTCTATATTGAATTTCTGCTATTGATATCTTGTGAGTTTCTTTTTTATTTACTCTGTTGATTATTAATTAGGATTTTTAGCAAACCCTCAGCTATCAACAGATTTGATTTTACCTTTACCAATCATCGTTTGAATTGGGCTAGCCATACTTAAACCTTTGGAAAAATTAGAAAATTATATACATCCATTATTTGGGGTTTTTTTACAAAAATTTATTAGGGGTAAAGTAAAAAAATAATACATGTTAATTTTGTGAGTTTTCTACCAAAAGTTGTCGGTGATTTAGTAAGAGTATTAAGGATATTAGAAATTTAGTTCCAAATACTAAACATGTTAAGGATTCAGTGAAATTTAACCATTTGATAATTTTGAGGGTTTGCTAAAATTATAAAAACCCTCTCTTAAAAAAGAAAAAAAAAGACTCTTAACATTCTAAAATTATAAATGACACCCAAAAATTAATAAATTACAACAAAAAGTACAATAGACCCTTTAAAATTTTAAAATTACAATCAACTCCCTAAAATTCAAAAATTCAAAAATTCAAACAAACACTCAAAAATATGAAAATTACCAAAAAAACTCCATAAAAAGTGAAAATATTATAAATAGCAATCTAAAAATTTAAATTTGCAAAGAGTTCCCTACAAATCTAAAAATAGTAACATGCCCTTTTAATTATAAAATTAAAAAGAAACCTCGAGAAAATAAAAAAACCCAAAAAAGGTACAACTAACCCCAGAAAATCTAAAATTAGAAACAAACCCCTTTAAAATCTAACAAAATTACAATCAACCTCTTGAAAAACTTCAAAAACTTTAACAAATTTTAGAAGTATTTAAAAATTATAAGCATACACTATTAGGGTTTTTTTGCCAAAAATAGTTAGGATTAATTGAAAAATGTAAATGTTATTCTATTGGGCTGCATTTTGGCTATTTGATTATACATGAACTAATAATGTTAATTTTGAGGCTTTTTTGCCCAATGTTATTGGGGGTTTAGTGAGAGTTTTAAAGATATTTGGGATTTAGTTCTAAACACCAAACTCATTCAAGGTTTAATAAAATTTACCCCTTTTTTAATTTTGGATTTTTTAAAATATGTACATCCTAAATTGTATGTATTTTTAAATGTGTCACGCCCTGCTTCTCAAAATACTCGGGAATCGGAACGTGAACAAGCCTGCGACGTATTAGATTAAAAAGAAATATACACTACCATTTTTCTTCTTCTCAATCCAATACGCTAAGCGTCAAATACGTAAATCTCAATCACAGGTCCCCGATCACAATAGCAAGAATATAAAGACAATCCAGAATTAGAAATAAACATATCATCCATAGTACATCATTCCAGACATAAAAATATGAGTCAAACATACCCTTATTATAAAAATGGTCTAACTAGGAATAACAATACTTAGTCTATAAAAAAGGAAATACTGGTAAAATAACTAAATTCATCATCAAACTAAAGAAAAATACTATAAATTCTAATATTCATCAGCTACTATAGAAAAGAAAACACGTCTAGGCTTCAGTTTGTTCTTCCACTCCATCGGAAGGATACTCCGGCTGGGCATACACCGGCTATGCTGCATCATCGAACTGGACATGTTCGTCTCCTAAGTTTGACGCACATCAGAGAAAATAGGTGTACGTCAGCGTGCATGGCACACGGCAAGATCTCACATGGAAAAATGAAACGGTCGAATGACTCATGCTATGACAGTAATAATACTAATAGGAAATACAATGATACATGCAACGGGAAATCTACTAAGTCAAAATATAATCCTATACTAAACATGATAACATACAACTATACACATATAATAATCGAGTAAAGTACTAGTCATCCTGAAACTCACTAGTCCACATTTCATACAGAGTAATCATTCATATCATCGGATAGCTGACTGTTCATAAATCCCCTACGTGCATCCAATATCGCTACACGAATCGGTCAGAGGACTACAAGTAATCCAATTTCGGCCTGGTCTAAACTCAAGCAGAACTCAGGTGACTACACAAATTTACTGACTAAAGTGACTACACGAATTCACTTTAGCCCAACAAACCAACCTCAGTGACTACAAGAATTCACTTTAGCCCAACAAACCAACCTCAGTGACTACAAGAATTCACTGGCACGAGCCTGGAAGATACATCAACAGTCACATCCGACCACATGAACAAGGATTTTCTCATTCCAACTCTTCTCATTTTTCTAAGTCAATAATTATAATCCCTATTAAACTCAGGTTCATCACCTATACTCAGTCAACACACCCACACATGTCACTAGATCTGTTCATGATGCACAAGGACACTAAATCATGAACTACTAAGGTTCTTAATCACAACATGAGGCAATAAATGAAACTAATTCTATACAATGATAACATGGCATGTCGAACATGATTAAACAAGTTCATAAGGCATGAGTAATAATTGCGAATGAAATACGAAATGCATGAACAGAGTCTACACAACATAAAAATATACGTAAAAAGACTTCATTAATATCTTACTACTGAGGTGTCCAAACTTCTCATGCAAGCTAAACATAATTAAGTATCCTCTAATATGATAATGCAGAAAAAGAAAACTGTAAACCAATATCGTTTTGCACATGAAATGTCACGCTCTATGACGATCAGTCATACTATCATAAATAATAAATATTCTTTTTCTAAAATTATTCTTTAAAACTATTTATCATTATAACTAATTTAAAATAAAGATATTTTTATAATATAATATAATTATTCCTTTTTGCATGAAAAGTAATATTTTCCTATTTTATAAATTACCTTAATTAATTTCTCAATTAGAAACAATTTTCACATTTCTGCTACAGGTGATGTGAGGGAAAAAAAAGTTACAGAATCTGTGATTCAAACGCGATTTTTTTCCCTCCTTTTTGATTGAGTTTTCAATTATTTTTTGGGGTGTTAAAAAAAGGGTGTTAAAAAACTACGTTAAGGCCCTAAAAATCAAAGTTTGATGTGGCTCAGTCCTCTTAATTATTTTCATTGTGTACTGGCCCTAAAATTTATATTTTACTCGGGTTCCCATTTTGACCCTGTTTTATTCTCTGCCCACTAAAAAGCCTCATCATTTTCTCATTCTCCCTCTCCCTAAATCCTCATCCATACCTTCGACGCCGATGCCGCCACTACACTGCGGATGTCTAGGGCGTTGTGCAATAGTAGCGGGCATCATTAAGGGCCCGATGCTAGGTGTTGGGGGGTGCCCTTCCACTAGTGATGGTCACTTGTGGTGTCTTTTTATTTAAAAAAATTTTTAAGGGGCCCACTGGCAAGGCCGACAGGCGACGACAGTGTCTGAGTCACTGCCACCAGTGGGCATAGAGGCTGGGCTCGCAATCGAACCCTGACCAGGGGTCTGTATGGTGTAAATTTTGATTTCCTGAAATGGGGGTTTCGTTTGTATTGATAAGAATAGCTTATTACAAACTAATGAATCAAAATTACAACAGAAACGGAGGGAATGCCCTCCTTGTTTAACGTGAGGTTTTTGATAGCGATAGGTCGTCTCCCTCAGTGTCGGAACCGAGTTTGCTTCCCTTGGACGATCCGAGCGAAGTTGTAGGCGAGCTTCAGTACGCAGTAGAAGCTCGTGTTGGTCGAGTTCGAGTTCCCGAGCTTAATGGCTATCAAGGCTAAAAGCTAGAAGAAGATGCTACAGTGCAAGAATAATGCAAAGAGCTAGGCTCGATTCTCTTAGAGCTTAAGACAACTGATTGCCAAAGAGCCAAATAGATTAGGTCTTGATCCTGAGTTCAAGACCTCTCTTTTGATAGCCATCATTAGCTATTTATAGTGGAAGAGAAGCATGACCACTCCCTCAAATTGTGGGATTGTGGTTGAGGGGGACCATAACTCCATCCCTTAAATCTTGGGATATGACCATTAGAGGTGAAGAGAACCATACTCCATCCATTAGATCTTGGGATGTGACAATTAGAGGTGAGGAGAACAATACTCCATCCCTTAGATCATGGGGAGTGGGTGTACACACTCCACGTTTTAAGATCAAGTGGCTGACTTGGTCCAGCCGTGCAGGCGAGCTTGACATTACAGGCAAGCTTGGGCTGTCAGGCGAGCTGGCGAGCTTTCAGGCGAGCAGGCAAGCTTGGGTCTGCAAGCAAGCTTGGCGGGCTTTAGCATGCAGGTGAGCCTGGGTGCTACAGGCGAGCTCGGACTTTAGGTGAGCCTGGATCTTACATGTGAGCTAGGTCTTTAGGTGAGGCTAGATCATACAGACAAGCTAGGTCTTCAGGCGAGGCTATGCAGGCGAGCTGTGCAGGTGAGCCTCGTAGGCGAAGCTATGCAGGCGAGCTTCGCTTAGTTCGGGCGAGCTCCAATGTTCAGGCGAGCACTAGCCTTACAGACAAACTTCCTTACGGCGAACTTCACCCTTTTTAGTCAAGATTCAGCCTTTAGGCGAGCCTGGATCATGCAGGCGAGCTTGACTTATGCAGGCGGGCTCCAGAACATGCCACGAAGAACAGGTCATAACTTTCAAACCGTAAGTCCAAATTTGATGAATTATATATGAAAATCAACTATCTCGATAAGACAAAGCCAACCAAACTGACCCTATAGGGTTCGGTTTGTTCCTGTCCGTTTCGCCAAATTCCTTTCGGTTTGAGAAATATCAGTATTTTCCCCTTTTCAGCTATTTTGGGTGAGATTTTAGCAGTCTTATTCTAAACTTCTCTGATAGAGATTAAAGGCAAGTTTTATTGCCTACAGAACCCCTCTAAAGTTTTTAGAGCTGAATCAGGTCGCATGGGGTCTGGAACACTTTGGATATGAAGACCTACAAAGTGATCACTACTCAGATGGAGCGAGGCGCTTTCCAATCGAACTTGGCAAGATTGAATTAGGATTTTTAGCAAACCCTCAGCTATCAATGGACTTGATTTGTCTTTACTAACTGTCGTTTGAGTTGGACTAACCATGCTCTTACCCTTAGCATGATAAGTTGTCGAGGAGCATCTCTTAGGCTTAATGCTAAGATTTCTCCTCTATCCTTAGCCATTTGAGGCGTTTGGATGTAGGGAGCAGTTTAACCTCGTATACCAGTCAGAGGAAAGGATCAGTTTTATCTCATGCACCAATTAGAGGAAAGGGAGTAGTTTAGCCTCATGCATCAGTTGGAGGAAAGGAGCAGCAATTTATATAAGTATACTTGTCAGAGTAAAGGGGCAATTTCACCTCATGCACCGGTTGGAGGAAAGGGAGCAGTTTAGCCTCATGCACCGGTTGGAGTTTGCTAGGTTATCCTTAAGAATATTCTCTAAGAACTTATTGTCAAAGGTAAGGAACAGTTTAGCCTCGTATCCTAGTTGGAGGTTGACGGGTTATCCATAAGAATATTCTCTAAGAACTTTCCATCAAAGGTAAGGAACAGTTTAGCCTCATACACCAGTTGGAGGTAAGGGAGCAGTTTAGCCTCGTGCACTGGTTGAAGGTAGGAGAAGTAATTTATACTCGTGTACTCATCAGAGTTTGCCGGGTTATCCTTAAGAATATCCTTCAGGAACTTCCAGTCAAAGGTAAGGAACAGTTCAGCCCCGTATACCAGTTGGAGGTAAGGGAAGCTCGTCTTCTCTTGGGGCAAAGACGAACCCTGATTTGTCTTCTCTTGGGTCAAAGACAAACCCAAAATAGTAGCACATCACATGGTAGGCCACTATTTGGATAAAGACATATTACTTGGTAGGCTATTATCAACCAACAATGTCTTTTATGGGAAGGACATTGCTGGGGAATCAAATCGTCTAGGGACGTATGAGAGAAACAATTGATTGTTATAGGAGCCATCACATGGTAGGCTACTATCCATCGATTTTTCTAAGAAAATATCAAAATGTTTAGAATGGATCACGTCGTTCAGGGACGTATGAGTATGACGACTGATCGGACAATGACATTTGCGGGAATGACGGTGTCGGCTATCAGAGGTAATCGTTAACGTGATAGGAATTATCGCGATCAGAGCAACTTTGAGAACCTACCATCCTATTTGATACTGGTGTATCTTCTCTTTAGAACTTAGTGATCCTTATGGAAGCTTGAGGATAGATGATTCTCATGGTAGCTTGAGAATAAAGGTGTAAAATAGCACAGTGGAACGCAGGTTGAAGCGTGGAACAAGACGACGAATCGAAGAATCGAAGCATCCAGTTTTTAGCCCGTGAGTTGACTCATAATAGTCTTGAGTCGACTCATCAGGTTGAGTCGACTCATGTCTGTCATAAGTCAACTCATGAAACTCAGTCATTTTGTCAAAAGTCTCTGACCAATCGACTCATCACTGTATGAGTCGACCCATGTGTCATGAGTCGACTCATGACTGTCATGAGTCGACTCACGAAGCCCAGCAGGTGTTGACATAGTTTCTGACCAGTCGACTCATGACTATCATGAGTCGACTCATATGACATGAGTCGACTCATACTTGCACGTGAGTCGACTCATCGATAGTTTCCTGATTTATTTGTGTTTCTGTTTACACGTTTTCCTGTGGGGTTTAGGCTTGGTTATTTATCACTTTGCCATCCATATTGTTCCACATATAAAAGGGATTGTTGTAGGGTTTTAAAACAATCAGGAGAGATTAGATTGTATTTGAAGAATTGAGAGAGATTGTTCTTCAATTCTAGTGAGATTTTGAGAGATTGTAAGTTATTTTATTCTCATAATTTAGAGAAGGTATTTTCCTTTGCCACCACTGAATTGTTCTTGTGTTCTTGTTATTTTCTTCTCAACTCACCTTTGATGATTCCACGATCAAAGATGCTCGCACGGCGATTCGTTTCAAGTTGGTATCAGAGTGATCAAATCCGGTAGAGGGGGCATCCTGTGTATGGTCCTGACTCGATCATAATACAAGAAGCTAGGTGGGATCCTTATTTTATTGGAAGGAGTCTAGAAATTAAGGAAGAAGAAGATGACTAAAGGAGATAGTTCAGCAATGCTAGATGCATTGGAGAAGCAGATGGAGATAATGGGTTCGAACCTCATGCAACTCGTTAATCTTGTCTAAGATAAAGGAAATAAGGAGGAATCTTCTTTGAAAGGCAAGAAGAAACTTGTGGAGTACGATGGAGAAGGCGAGGATTCTGATTCAGATGAGGAGGCTCGTATTGTTAAGTCTGTTTCACACCAAGAGGGTAAGGGTTCTTACCAGAATTTGAAGATAAACTTCAAAGTGGAGATTCCTGTTTATAATGGGAGTGTCAATGTTGAGAGGCTTGATTATTGGATCGAGCGGATGAAGACCTATTTCACACTCTACGGATATTCATCCAAGGAGAAGCTCATGTTCGCAACTTTGAAGCTTTTGGGGCATGCATTGACATGGTGGAAATCCTATTGCAAGCAGGAGAAGAAGGCGGTGTCGTGAAACAAGTTCAAGGAACTACTTAGAAATCAATTCTATCCGGTAGAGTTCCTCGAAGAGCGTTGGTACAAGTGGTACGAGTTACGCCAATGGTTCAACCAGACTCTTCAAGAGTATACAACGGAGTTCCAGTAGTAGGCGATGGTCCTCAACATCACAACAGAGGAATATCCCATTTTTATGAAGTATATGGCGGGTCTGAATGAATATAATAAAAAGGACATGAAGTTGTTCACAGTCGAGTCCGCGGTAGAAGCGAGTGTGAAGGCCATTGCCATTGAGGGCAGGCAAAAGAAGGGCAGCGAAATGAAGGGAGATTCCAAACAAACGGGAGGCAAGTCGAGTGGCTCTCAGCCTAAGGAAGAGAAGAAGAAGGGTGATTCGGGGAAGGCAACATTGATATGCAATCACTACAAACAGACAGGACACGTAGCTGATCATTGCTGGGAGAAGTATCCTCATATGAAGCCAAAAGGATTGAAGAAAAGGAGGAGAAGAAGGCATATGTAGTAGCTCAGGGTCTGAAGAAAGTTTCCAGGATGACAGCACCCAATAGAAGTCTCAACCTTATAGCGGGGAAGCAGAACACGACGGAGGACGAAGACCCGAGGAAGCAGCTCTCTGTTTTGAAATTACAGATCAAGACTAGTTTAGTTGATGCCATAGTGGATCCAGGGAGCTAGAAGAATTTGATATCTGAGGCCTTGGTGCAGAAGCTTAGATTGAAGATGGTTAAACATCCGAAACCCTATCCTTTAGGGTGGATTCAGAAGGAGGCGGGATTGAGTGTGGTCAACCAATGCACTTTCAGATTTGCACTCCACGAGTCGTATATCGACCAGGTCACATGTGACATCATTCTGTTGGATGTTTGCCAAGTGATACTGGGTAATCCTTATTTATGGGATAGATATGCGATCTATGATAGGCGGACCCCGAAGTATACATTCACCAAAGATGGTAAACAATTCATTTTTCATTCGGTGTCTCTTCCTCAGGAGACGAGTTTGGTGATGGTGACTCGGGCGAAGAGGCTAGTGAATGCAAGCAAGAAGTTTGTATTTTTATTCATTAGGCCTTATGAGGAACAGCTGAGTAGGATGTGCTTGACTACCTTGAGCAAACTTCAGGAATAAGATCTTGATAGGTTGAAGGCCAAGTATGAGGACTTGTTTTTGGAGATCACGAGATTACCACCACGGCGAGGTATGGAGCATAAGATTATGTTGACCAACGAGAGTTCCTTGGCGAATATAGGCCTATAACGAACATCTGTAGAGGAGTCTGAGGAGATCAAGAGACAGGTTCAGGAGCTTTTGGAGATAGGAGTAATTGTGCCGAGATATTCGCCTTGCGGGTCTCTAGTATTGTTGGTGCCCAAAAAGGATGGAGGTTGGCACATGTGCATGGATTACCGGGCACTCAACAAGATATTCATTAAGAATCACTAACCATTACCATAGATTGACGATCTCATGGATCAGTTGGAGGGAGCAAGGTTCTTCACAAAGTTGGATTTAAAGTCTGGCTACCATCAGGTGAGGATTCGGGAGGATGACACTTGGAAGACTGCATTCAAGACCAAACACGGCCTATTCGAGTGGTTGGTGATGCTGTTTGGTTTGTGCAATGCTCCGGATACCTTTATGAGCCTTATGAATGATTTGTTGTGACTCTTTATAGAGGACTTTGTGATAGTTTACCTTGATGACATCTTGGTGTACAGCAGGACCTGGGAGGAGCATCTTGTTCATGTTGAGAAAGTGTTTGAAGTGTTGCAGAACGGATAGCTGAAGCTCAATAGGAAGAAATGTGAGTTTGGGAAGGACGGTTAGTGTATCTCGGCTTCATCATAGAGAAGGGCCAGCGAAGGATAGATCCAAGTAAGGTGGCGGTGATCACAAAGTGGCCGACACCTAGGACAGTGACGGAGGTGAGAAGCTTCATGGGGGCTTGCCAGTACTTGCGTAAGTTCATTTGACATTTTTTGACTTATGCGACACCTTTGCATGGCCTTACGAAGGCAAAGGTTCAATTCGTGTGGGGTAGGGAGCATGAGGAAGCTTTTCAGCTACTTAAGAAGAAGATCTCGAAGGCACCGGTGTTAGCTTTATCGAATTTGCAGAGGACCTTTGAGGTGGAGACTGACGCTTCTAGTTATGCTATGGGTGCTGTGTTGATTCAGGATGGTAAGCCGGTGGAGTACCATTCAGAGATGTTTACGGGTGCTATTCAAAACTACCCCACCTACGACAAGGAGTTCTATGCACTTTATCAAGCAATCAAACATTGGAGGGTCTATTCAAAACTACCCCACCTACGACAAGGAGTTCTATGCACTTTATCAAGCAATCAAACATTGGAGGGTATATTTGTTGGGTAAGGAGGCGGTTGTGCACTCAGATCACAAACCATTAGAATTTCTACATGCCCAGACGAAGCTGCAACAGGCACGACACATGAAGTGGATGTCCTATTTTATGGTGTTCAACATCATTATTAGGTACAAGATGGGGACAACGAACAAGTTAGCCGATATGTTATCTCACCCACCAGTGACGACACTTTTGGTGGCGACGCGCATTCAGCCATTGGTTCCTTCGGAGTATGTGTAGATGTACACATCCAACAGAGATTTCAGCAGTGTGTTTGAGCGGGCGATGGCTGATCAAAAGGGGGAGTATGAGATTGGTGAGGATGGTTTGTTTTATCATGGGACGTCGCTTTGCATTCCGGAGGACGGCGACCGATTACAGTGGATTAGAGAAGCACATACACCAAGTGTGCAAGATCATTTTGGAATTCAAAAGACGCTTTTCAATCTACGACGTCATGTCTTTTGGCCAAAGATGTTGGAGGATATCGTTAAGTATGTTGGAGGGTGTGAGCTATGTTGTATTTCAAAACCTTCCAATAGGATTGTATCTATCATTGCCGGTACCTTCGAGACCGTGGGAGAGTATTTCTATGGATTTCTTAGGAGGATTGCCGACGACTAAGCGAGGACATGATTATTTGTTCATTGTGGTGGACCCGTTCAGCAAGATGGTGATCTTGATTCCTTGTAAGAAGACCATGACGGGAGCGGGTGCAGTGCAATTGTTCTTTGAGCATGTGTGGAAGCACTTTGGGTTACTGAATTCGATTAATTCAGATCGAGATAGTCGGTTTCTCGGACATTTTTGGGATTCTTTGTGGAGCTTGATGGACACTAGGTTGAAGAAGAACACGACATTTCATCCACAAACAGATGGACAAACAGAAGTGGTCAACTGAACTATGGTGCACATGTTGAGGGGGTATAATTCTAGGCATCCCAAGACTTGGGATGAGAATTTACCATATCTTCAATTTGCGTTTAATCGGGCTATTCATGAATCTTTGGGGAAATCACCATTTGAGACTTGTTATGGGTTTTTACCTCTGAGTCCGTTTGATCTCATGTTTTCAAGTGAAGCTACGGTCGACGACAATGAAGGGAGTGCAAGGCAACGAGCTTAGTAATTTTTGGAGAAGATTGTACATGTTCATGCCATGGTGGAAGCACAATTGAAGAAGTCACAAGCCAAGTTCAAGGCAAAGCATAATCAGCATCAGGTTCCTTGTAACTTTGGCATAGGCGACATGGTATGGCTGAAATTGAGTAAGGAGAGGCTAAAGGGAGAAGAGAAGAAGTTGAAACCTATACGATATGGTCCGTTTCGGATTCTAAATCAGATTGGTGACAACACCTTCAGGCTGGATTTACCACCTTACTTAGGCATGTATTCGGTGATCAATGCCGAGTATTTGAAGTTGTTCGAGCCTTCATTGCTGGATGATGAAGGTGACGACAATGTGATCTTACCGCATGTTGAAGACTTGTGGTTTGATAGAGAAGAGCCGCTGAAAAAAGATTGCATTTTGGAGAGGAAGACAACCATGACAAGGCGGGGAACGAAGGAGTCGTTTCTCATTAGACGTTAAGGTTAGGTTCCTAGAAAGGCTAAGTGGTTCAACATGGAAGGAGGAGCTTGTGAGTTTCCTCAGGTGAAGTTCTAACTTGAACGGGACTTCAAGTTCCTAAAGGGAGGACTCATGATACGAGTGTATCTTCTCTTTGTAACTTAGCGATCCTTATGGGAGGTTGAGGATAGATGATTCTCATGGTAGCTTGAGAATAAAGGTGTAAAATAGCACAGTGGAACACAGGTTAAAGCATGCAATGAGATGACGAATCGAAGAATCGAAGCATCCGGTTTTTAGCCCGTGAGTCGATTCATAACAGTCATGAGTCGACTCATCAGGTTGAGTCAACTCATGTCTATCATAAGTCGACTCATGAAACATAGTCGTTTTGTCAAAAGTCTCTGACCAGTCGACTCATCACTGTATGAGTCGACCCCACCTTCAGGCTGGATTTACCACCTTACTTAGGCATGTATTCGGTGATCAATGCCGAGTATTTGAAGTTGTTCGAGCCTCCATTGCTAGATGATGAATGTGACAACAAGGTGATCTTACCGTATGTTGAAGACTTGTGGTTTGATAGAGAAGAGCCGCTGAAAAAAGATTGCATTTTGGAGAGGAAGACAACCATGACAAGGCGGGGAACGAAGGAGTCGTTTCTCATTAGACGTTAAGGTTAGGTTCCTAGAAAGGCTAAGTGGTTCAACATGGAAGGAGGAGCTTGTGAGTTTCCTCAGGTGAAGTTCTAACTTGAACGGGACTTCAAGTTCCTAAAGGGAGGACTCATGATACGAGTGTATCTTCTCTTTGTAACTTAGCGATCCTTATGGGAGGTTGAGGATAGATGATTCTCATGGTAGCTTGAGAATAAAGGTGTAAAATAGCACAGTGGAACACAGGTTAAAGCATGCAATGAGATGACGAATCGAAGAATCGAAGCATCCGGTTTTTAGCCCGTGAGTCGATTCATAACAGTCATGAGTCGACTCATCAGGTTGAGTCAACTCATGTCTATCATAAGTCGACTCATGAAACATAGTCGTTTTGTCAAAAGTCTCTGACCAGTCGACTCATCACTGTATGAGTCGACCCATGTGTCATGAGTCGACTCTTGACTATCATGAGTCGACTCACGAAGCCCAGCATGTGTTGACATAGTTTTTGACCAGTCAACTCATGACTGTCATGAGTCGACCCATATGACATGAGTCGACTCATACTTGCACGTGAGTCGACTCATTAATGGTTTCCTGATTTGTTTGGGTTTTTGTTTACACATTTTCTTGTGGGGTATAGGCTTGGTTATTTACCACTTTGTCATCCATATTGTTCCACATATAAGAGGGATTGTTTTAGGGTTTTAAAATAATTAGGAGAGATTAGATTGTATTTGGAGAATTGAGAGAGATTGTTCTTCAGTTCTAGTGAGATGTCTTAGCCACCGACTCATGCGTGAGAACTGGGCTTCCCCGATATAGGAAGATCGAGGAGGTAGGTGAGTCGGAGATTCCCGAGTTTGTTGTTAGATCAGTCGCAGTTGAGTTTTACTCCGATGAGACGATCGATCCCTATCGAGTCTCTTACGCCATCCTAGGTTCCTAACACATGAGAAGAAAACTAAGCAAGGGGGGCCACCATGGGGCCAGGCAATCTCCGAGTTGAAATCAATCCCAGAGTGAGAGATTGTAAGTTATTTTATTCTCATAATCTAGAGAAGGTATTTTTCCTTCGCCACCACTGAATTGTTCTTGTGTTCTTGTTATTTTCTTCTCAACTCACCTTTGATAATTACACGATCAAAGGTGCTCGCATGGTGACTCGTATCACTATTGAAGAGGATTGGCAAGTTGATTGGATTGTCATGATAGGAGTGACTTTGAGGACCTATCATCCTATTGAAGAGGATTGGTAAGTTGATTGGATTATCGTGATAGGAGCGACTTTGAGGACCTACCATCCTATTAAAGAGGATTAGTAAGTTGATTTTGTCAGAGGAGTAGTGTTAACGTGGAAGTGGGAGTGATCCTATCGTCCCATTGGAGAGGATTGACGGGGGAAATTTAGAGGAGACTATCAGAGGTAATAATTAACTTGATAGCTTTATAAGATCAATCGTCCAGTTGAATGAGACTAATAGAGAAATAACTATCAGAGGTGACAGTTAACTTGATAGTTATACAGGATCCGTTGTCCTATTGAATGAGACTGATGGAGAAATGACTATCAAAGGTGACAATTAACCTGATAGTTCGGCTTTGGTCTTAACTGTAGGAAGTTTGACCAAGTGGGAGATTAGGACGATCTTAACTATTCAAAGTTTTAGTCACCCATTTTGAAAGTGGACCTATCATTCATGGAAGGAATCGAGAGGGGATTTTGGCTCTGGTCCTAACTGTAGGAAGGTTTGATCGAGTGGGAGATGTAAGGATCATTTTAACCTCATGCTCTAGTGGGAGGGTTTTAATCATTTTGGACATGATAAAATAGCCACAGCGGGAGGTTGGAAAGCCGTTCATTGACTCAGGAATAAGTATAATGACGTTGATTGGAATAGTGACACATCGCACGGTAGGTCACCGTTTTTTATCATGGTGTTCATCACATGGTAGAACAAAACTTGACTATCGGGGGTGATGATAGTTCATGTGCTTCTGGAGCATCAAGGCGTCGAGTTGGCTTTGGAACTCATCGAGCCTTTTGTCCCTCGGATTATGATCTGAAGATGATGCTCCTCTAGATGACTCAGATGAGGAGTGAGAAGCAGTAGGCATCCGCTCTTTGTGCTTCGAAGATTTACGTGAAGCCCGCGAAGTCCACTCTTTCTTCTTCTTCTTCTCGCTCAGAAGCTGTTCTAACATCTCCTTCAGGGAATCGATGGTTGCTTGTTGCTCGTCGAGTCTCCTGAATATCTCATCAGGGGTGTGGGTCATGTGCACTTCCTCGCCTTCACCCTGAATAGAGCTTGAAGCTTGTGACATTACCACTGCCGAGCAATCATCATCGTCATCGTCAGAGATGGGTGCTAGGCGTGTGTAGTCAAAAGGAATGGATACCCTCATTTGGGCACGAGTGCGTTTGTGGATACCTTCATGCTCAATGGCCTTGGACTTCCCCGTCACATTGACAGTTGCGATAGGGATCTCCACCTCATTGGAAGTCTCATAGGGCGTGTGTTTGTAAGTCAAGCATCCTCTGAGATCCCCTGTAGGTTGATAGTGAGGAGAACCATACTCCATCCCTTAGATCATGGGGAGTAGGTGTACCCACTCCCACATTTTAAGCTCAAGTGGCTGACTTGGTCCAGCCGTGCAGGCGATCTTGACATTACAGGTGAGCTTGGGCTATCAGGCGAGCTGGCGAGGTTTCAGGCAAGTAGGCGAGCTTGGGTCTGCAGGCGAGCTTGGCGGGCTTTGGCATGCATGCGAGCCTGGGTGCTACAAGCGACCTCGGCCTTCAGGCGAGCTTGGATCATACATGCAATCTAGGTCTTCAGGCAAGGCTAGATCATATAGGCGAGCTAGGTCTTTAGGAGAGGCTATGCAGGCGAGCTGTGCAGGCGAGCCTCGTAGGCGAAACTGTGCAGGCGAGCTTCGCTTAGTTTGGGCGAGCTCTGATGTTCAGGTGAGCTCTAGCCTTGCAGACAGACTTCCTTACAGGCGAACTTCACCCTTTTCAGGCAAGATTCAGTCATCAGGCGAGCCTGGATCATGTAGGTGAGCTCGACTTATGCAGGCGAGCTCCAGAACATGCTACGAAGAACATGTCATAACTTTTAAACCGTAAGTCAGAATTTGACGAATTATATATAAAAATTTACTATCTCAACTAGACGGAGCCAACCAAACTGACCCTATAGGGTTTGGTTTTCTCCTATCCATTTTGCCAAATTCCTTCCGGTTTGAGAGATATCAGCGTTTTCCCTTTTTTAGCTATTTCGGGTGAGGTTTTAGCAGTCTTTTTCTGAACTTCTCTGATAGGGATTAAAGGTAATTTTTATTACCTACAGAGGTGCTACGGTGAGCTAAGTTAGAGGGCGTGGTGGTGACCAAGAGTGGTGCTTGCCGAGGGTGGGGCTAGCAGGTGATGGCTGGGGTTTTGGGAATAGAATTATTAACTAAAAAATTTAATAATTCTAAGCTAAATATGGTAGCTTCTACTTCATCTATTATACAAACAGATTCTTCAGAAGAAGAAATTGATAACATTCAGGATAATATTTCTGAAAATGAGTTAACTCAAGGAGAATTATTAACTTTAGAAAATCAATTTACATCAATTAATAAAATGAAAAATCCTTCAAAAAGAATTGAAAGGTATTATTATAAAAGACCTACTGCTCCTGATGTTTTATTTGAAGAAAATGACACATATATTCAAAGTGACTATAATGGCCGAAATATTTATGAGTGGAATATTGATGGGGCATCAGATTCTCTTAAATATTCTACCATGCATAGAATGATGATGTATTCTACTGTTTGTAGACAAAATGGTAATACCGATAGAATGATTGCCTCATATATTTCATGTGGCTTTACTGGTGTCCTTAAAGGATGGTGGGATAATTATTTATCCTCTAATGCCAGAGATGAAATTTTAAATGTGACTAAAATTGTTAATGGTGTTCCACAAGAAGATGCTATTTATACTCTTAGGCTAGCAATAACACACCATTTCACTGGATTATATCAAGATAATGGAGAAAGAATAAGGACATTATTACAAAACTTTAGATGTCCATCTTTAACTCATTTTAGATGGTATAAGGATACTTTTCTAAGCAGAGTTATGATGCTTGATAATGCAAATAGCTCTCATTGAAAATCCAAATTTATAGACGGTTTGCCAACTTTATTTGCTGATAAAGTCAGAAATAAGATAAGAGACGAACATGGAGGTTATATCCCTTATGAAAATCTTACCTATGGTTACTTAACTAATGCCTGTATTAAAGAAGGATTAGCTTTATGTAACGATTTAAAACTAAAGAATCAACTAAAGTCTCAAAGACTTACTAAAAGAAAAGAGTTAGGTGAATTCTGTGAACAATTTGCTTTTGATCAACCTTATAGAGTTGAAAAGGAACCAATAAAATATTTTAAAAATAAAAAGCATTCTTTTTTTAAAAAGAAAAAGAAAAAATTCTTTAAAGAAGAAAAAAGAGAAAAAAGGGATAAGCATAAAAAACCCTTTAAAACAAAGAAAAATATAAAAGAAATCCATTGTTATAAATGTGGTAAATTAGGGCACTATGCTAGTAAATGTTATACTAAAAAGAAAATAGATGCCATAGAAGATGAAGGCCTTAAAAGGACCTTATATAAAATAATGATTAATAGTGAAACAGAAGAGGACGAATCATCCTACTCTGAATCTGATTCTGAAAAAGATACACCTTGTGTATGTACAACTAATAGTTGTGAAAATAATGCTGACTATTGGAAAGCAATAGTTAATATGAATGGTTTATCTATCAATATGATATCTTCAAATCATGAAATAATAACTAAAATTATATCTGAAGATATATCTTCTGAAACAATCAATATGATATCTTCAAATCATGAAATAATAACTAAAATTATATCTGAAGATATATCTTCTGAAACAAAAAGAGAATTAATAGAATCTCTTTTAAAAACTAAAAAAATTGATAAACCTAACATTGAAAATGTCTATTCTATGTCTGAAGTTTTGAAAAGACAAAAGAGTCAGGCTTCTACTTCTAAATCTCTTTCTTTGTCTAGTTTAAACAAAGAAATTCAAGACTTAAAGAAAGAAGTTAAGACTTTAAAACAAGAAAATCAATTTATTCTTAATAAAATAAATGAACAAAAAGAGGATCAAAATTCTCTTATAGTATCAGAAGAAACTCCTGATAAAGAAAGTTCAGAATTTTTACAAGTTTTGAAACAAGTTACATCTCAAAAATGGTACATAAATATTACTCTAGCTATAGCTGAACAAGTCGTCATACCCGACCTTGTAGCTTTAGTAGATAGTGATGCAGATTTAAATTGTATCAATGAAGGAATTATACCTTCAAAATTTTTTGAAACTACTACTCAAACTCTAAGTAGTGCTAATGGAAATAAATTAGATGTTAAATATAAATTACCTAATGCACATATATGTGTTCAAGGAATTTGTATCCCTATTCCATGTGTTTTTGTAAAAAAAATTATCTCAAGATGTTATTCTAGGAACACCTTTTCTTCATAATATAATGCCTATTATTAATGTAGATACTCAAGGCATTAAAGCTACTTACAAAAATAATGAAATAATGTTTGAATTTATTTCTGATCCTCAAACTCGTTTATTAAATGAAGTTCGAAAAATTATTCTTAAAGAAAATCAAATTAATTTTCTTAAAGAAGAAATTTTATATGTTCAAATTGAAGAACAAATTAAAATGAAAAAAGAGTTAATAACTCATATAGAAGAAAAGTTTAAGATTACTATATGTAGTAACCTTCCAAATGCCTTCTGGGAAAGAAAGAAACATATTGTTTCTCTACCATATATTGATGGTTTTAATGAAAAGGTCATTCCTACAAAATCTAGACCATGTCAAATGAATAAAGAATATCTTGATCTATGTAAAAATGAAATAAATTCTCTTATTGAGAAGAAATTAATAAGGAAATCATATTCTCCTTGGAGCTGTACAACATTTTATGTAAATAATGCTGCTGAACAAGAAAGAGGAGTACCTCGACTTGTTATTAATTATAAACCTTTAAATACAATCCTCAAATGGATAAGATATCCTATTCCTAATAAAAGGGATTTATTAAACCGCATTAATAATGCAAAAATATTTTCTAAATTTGACTTAAAATCTGGATATTGGCAAATTCAAATAGAAGAAAAAGATAGGTATAAAACTGCTTTTGTCATTCCCTTTGGACATTATGAATGGAATGTCATGCCTTTTGGATTAAAAAATGCCCCTTCTGAATTTCAGAATATCATGAATGAAATATTCATTCCATATATAGATTTCATCTTATCATATATAGATGATATTTTAATATTTTCCCAAAATTTTGACCAACATGTTAAACATTTAGAAATATTTAGAAACTTAGCTATAAGAAATGGCTTAGCAGTATCTGCTCCTAAAATGATGTTATTCTTAACTCAAGTAAGATTCTTAGGGCATAATATCCATAAAGGAACGATTATTCCTATAGATAGAAGTATAGAATTTGCTTCTAAATTTCTTGATGTTATTAATAATAATAAACAACTGCAAAGATTTTTGGGTTCTCTTAATTATATTGCAGATTATTATAAAAATCTAGCACAAGATACAGCTATCTTATATAATAGATTAAAAAAGAATGCTAAACCATGGACAGATCAGCATACTGAAGCTGTTAAAAGGATAAAAACCAATGTTAAATGCCTACCTTGTACTCAGTTAACAAATAGTGAATGGTTTAAAATAGTTGAAACTGATGCCTCTAACTTAGAATATGGAGGAATCCTTAAACAAATTGATCCTAATACTAATAAAGAACAATTAGTTAGATTTACCTCTGGTAAATGGGATAAAGCCCAGTTTAACTACTCAACTATTAAAAAAGAAATGCTTTCTATCATTAAATGTTTATCTAAATTTAGAGATGATATTCTTAATCAAGAATTTCTTTTAAGAATTGATTGTAGTTCTGCTAAAAGTGTTATTGAAAAAGATGTTAAAAATCTTGTTTCTAAACAAATCTTTGCCAGATGGCAAGCAGAATTAGCTATGTATGAATTTAAAATTGAATACATCAAAGGTAGTAACAACTACTTACCCGATTTTCTTACTCGTGAATTTTTATAGGGTTCCCATGAAGCGGCATAATCCCTCTTCAAGAGGGGGGAGAGGCAGGGGTTTAACCCAAAACCAAAGTCAAAATGATCAAAGGACTTATAGTCCTAACGAATTTTTTGAAAACTCAAATACTGAGCCTAGTTCATGGAGAACTATAGCTAAAAAGAATTACTCCAGTAATCAGGCTAAAAGCCCAAGTTCATCTCAAGCCTTTTATAAAGGCCTGGTCAATGATCTTATAAATGAAGTAAACCAGGAAGATAACCCTGAGCCATTTTCGGCGATAGTCAAAAGGGAAACAAAATGGACTCCTAAAAGGAAATCAGAAACAGTTCTATATCTAGAACCTGAAGATGTTTCTTCCATGAAAGATATTGATCATATCAGAACTAGATATTTAAATGACAACTATTATCCCACTTTGTCATTAAAATCAAGGTCATGGATGAGAACCTTAATTACGCAAAAGGGAATGGAAATAACTCATTTCTGGGGATCTGAAAATAGAACTATCCCCCCAACTTCAGCAAATGTATAATCAAAGAGGTTATTCTACCTCGAAAATGGGCTTTAAACCCAAACCAAGATTTACCTTTGGTCAAAGCCCAGAATTCCAGTCAAATCTATTCTTTCAACTACTAGGATTATCAGCAAGCTTTTTACAATATATTTTTATATCAAAATCCCAAAAACAAACATACTTGGCTGATAAAGCTTTGTCCTGAAGCTCTTCAAAAGGGTATCCCTTCTTGGTTTTATAATTGGTGGACAATCTATGGGGCTGAGTTAAGCATCCTACCTGAATCAATAGCTAAATTATATTCAGCTTGGGTAGAATCTCACCCTGTTATTTCTAAAATGGAAGACAATAATATTGTTGAAGGCTTATGTGTTGTTCACTTCTTCTCTGAAACTGAGATTCCATGGATATGGACATGGACATTTGAGTCTAATTGGGATGATCTTCATCTACCTATTCTCAAAAGAAACCATTATTGCAGATGGTGGAACAGAATCATTATAGATGAGAAAGTTCAATTGATTGAAGAAATTATAAAAAGAAATCATAATATTCTTGAAAACTCTATGTCTCAAGAAATCCAGAAAGTTAACCCAATGATGCAGTTAGCTAAAATGATTAGGTAGAAATATCCACAAGCCTCAGAAGCAGAAATTCAGCAAAAATATCTTGATCATATGAAAAGACATTTTTTTGAAGTATTTGATACTATGGACACTCAATCCAGTAAAAGTATTAATTCTTGTGGTGATGATAGCACTCTGCCTGATGCACAAGAAGAAGAAGAAGAAGAAGATATCTGGAAGGTTGCAATGGGTATTCTAAATCAGACTCCGACATCTGACCTAAAAGGTAAAGGAAAAGAACTTTAATGAGCTGAGCCTCGGGGAGCCACTCATTAGATTATTCTATACTTCTTAAAGAAGCTTTATTCTAAAGGAACTTTTATAAACTCGGGGAGCCACTCATTAGATTATTCTATACTTCTTAAAGAAGCTTTATTCTAAAGGAACTTTTATAAAGCCCCTTTTAGAAAGATGCTTTGTTTCTATACTTCTTAAAGAAGCTTTATTCTAAAGGAACTTTTATAAAGCCCCTTTTAGAAAGATGCTTTGTTAGTGCGGTGTCAGTGCGGTGTCAGTGTATTGTCAGTTGACAAGTGTTTTATCTTTATTCTCTCCTCATCTATATAAGGAGGACTCTAGTTTGTTGTAAGGGTGTGCTTTTTCCAGTCTAGTTTTATTTTCCAGTCTAAGAGTGAGTTTGTAAGTGTGAAGAAGTGTCTCTTGTAAGATCCTTCTTATAAATAAGATTGAAGAACCAGATATTATCTTAAGAGTGTCTCTTGTTCTAGAGGGTCTTCTCCCTTTGGTCCAAAATTGCTACAGGCTGTTTCTCGTATGTCAAATCAAATCGCACCTTAATCTTCGAGAAATCTACGACATGACTCGGATCTCCAACGTATTTTTGCATCTGAGAAACGTGGAATACGTTATGCACTCTAGCCAGGGCGGGTGGTAATGCAAGTCGGTACGTCACTTTTCCCACTCTCTCTAATATGTTGAAAGGTCCCACATATCGCGAACTCAACTTCCCACGTCTTCCAAAGTGAATGGTTCCTCGATTGGGGGAAATATTCAGGAACACATGATCTCCTGGCTGAAACTCCATGTGCCGGTGCTTCGCATCTGCCCAATGCTTGAATCTATCCTGTGCTATGAGATGTCACTCCCGAATGATCCTGACTGCATCAACTGATTTGTCAATCAACTCCAGCCCAAAAATCTCTCGCTCACTAACATCGTCCCAACTCAAAGGAGAACAAAACTTCCTGCCATACAGTGCTGCAAAAGGGGTCATTCCAATACTAGCTTGTAAACTATTGTTGTATACAAACTCCACCAAATGCAAATGATCTTCCCACAACCCTTGGAAGTCAAGCATACAAGCTCTAAGCATGTCCTCCAAAATCTGAATGGTTCTCTCTGACTGCCCATTGGTCTGAGGATGATAAGCTGTGCTGAAACTGAGACTGGTCCCCAGACTCGCCTGAAAACTCTTCCAGAACTCTGAAGTAAATCGGGTATCGCGATCCAAAACGATGCACACTAGAACTCCGTGCAATCGCATGATCTCCTGCAATATAAGAGATTTACTAACAGTCTTGGGAAAGTAACTCATTGAAATATATAGAGATAAATATTTTACCTCTATATATCTCTGAGCAAGATGCTCCGTCGACTGTCCCACTCGGAAAGGAATGAAGTGAGGCAATTTGGTTAATCGATCTACAATCACCCAAACAGCGTCATTTTGTCTAGTACTCCGAGGTAAGCTAATAACAAAGTCTATGGTGACATGTTGCCACTTCCATTCCAGAATAGGCAATGGCTGCAAAAGATCTGCGATGCACTGATGCTCTCCCTTTACCTACTGACATACAAGGCACTTAGCTACACTACAAGCCACATCTCTCTTCATACCACGCCACCAAAAGTTCAGCTTCAGATCCTTATACATCTTCGTACCTCCAGGGTGAATAGAATACGGTGAGCTGTGAGCTTCCCATAATATCTCCTCTTGAACATCTCCTCCTGGTACACAGATACGACTCCCAAATCGTAAGGATCCGTCCTCATGAAAAACAAATTCTGGTTGAAGACCAGCCACTGCTAACTTTCTACACTTCTGAAGAAATGAGTCACCTACTTGTATAGCCTTGATTCGCTTGACCAGTGTCGATTGAATCTGAAGATTCATTAAAGAAACGGTGACTCCTGGAAGAAGAACTTTTATACTCATATCCCTCACTTCCCGCTGAAGTCTCCACTGAACCGTGAGGGTCATGACCACCGGCAATAGGCTCAAAGCATCGGGTACTACATTGACCTTGCCAGGGTGGTACTGAAGATCAATATCGTAATCTACCATCAGCTCTAACCATCAACGTTGCCTCATATTGAGCTCCTTTTGAGTAAATATGTACTTCAAGCTCTTGTGGTCAGTGAACACCTTCACTTGCTCTCCAAACAGATAATACCTCCAAAGCTTAAGGGCAAAAATCATATCTGCCAACTCTAAGTCATGGGTAGGATAATTCTGCTCATGCTTCTTCAACTGACGAGAAGCATATGCCACTATATGACCATCCTGCTGTAGAACGATCTCAATCCTTTACCTGATGCGTCGCAAAACACCTCAAAGTTCTTGCTCTTATCTAGTATTGTCAGGACTGGGGCCAAAATCAGTCAAGACTTCAACTCCTCACATGCCTGCTCATAAGGGTCAGACCAGACAAACTTAATATCCTTCCTCGTAAGTTGCATCATCGGCTCCGTAATCTTCAAAAAATCTCTAATGAAGTGATGGTAGTTACCAGATAATCCCAGGAAACTCTTAATATCAGACACCAACTTAGGGGTAGGCTAATCCTTCACTACAGATACCTTCTCTAGATCTACTGATATGCCGTCTCCTGACACCATGTGTCCTAGAAACACAATATGATCCAGTCAGAACTGGCACTTACTATACTTGGCAAATAGCCGATGCTCTCTCAAGGTCTTCAACACGTATCGCAAATGCTCTGCATGCTCCGCTTTACTCTAAAAGTACACCAAGATATCATCAATAAAGACTTCCACAAACTTGTCCAATACATTATAGAATACTAGATTCATCAGGTTCATGAATGTCGCCGGCACATTAGTCACACCAAACGACATCACTAAGAATTCATAATGTCCATATCTCATTTGGAATGCAGTCTTGGGGACATCAGAATCCTTAACCTTCACCTGGTGATACCCGCTCTGCAAATCCATCTTAGAAAATACCCTTGATCCTTCCAATTGATCAAAGATGTCATCGATGCGGGGAAGTGGATACTTATTCTTCACTATCACCGCATTTAACTCCCGGTAGTCAATGAACATCTGCTTGAATTCATCATTCTTTCCCACAAGCAACACAGGTGCTCCCCGGCTGATACATTGGGTTGAATCAAGGCTCTTTGCAAAAGATCATCCAACTGAGTCTGAAGCTTGGCCAACTCTACCGGAGGCATACGATAAGGAGTCTTGGAGATCAGAGTAACTCCTGGCTTCAAATCTATGGAAAACTCAATTGCTCGATCTGGTGGCAATTCGTAAATATCGTTGGGAAACACATCTTTAAATTCTCGAACTATAACTGGCTTCTCGGATTCCACTTGCATTGCAGCTAATATCGCCTTCTTCGGTCTAGCTCTGTACTCTACAGGTCCGGACGATGTACTGCCACTGAGGAACTCAAACCTCGGGTGATCCGGTATCTCAAATACTACGCTCCGATGGCGACAATCAATGGTGGCAAAGAATGACCCCAACTAATCCATCCCAAATACTGCATCAAAGCTCGGCAAATCAATCACTAGAAAGTCTGCAAAGAGTTCCCTCCCGTAGATGACCACATGGCATGTTTCATAACCACTGGATGCTACTAAGACACCACTGCCACTGTTGATATTCCTACTCGTAGTCAGAGGAGTTGTAGGAAGAGAATCCGTACTCACAAATCAAGGAGACAAGAAATAATGGGAGGCTCTAGAGTCAAAGAGTGATAAAGCAGGAACAGAAGAAACAAGAACCTTGCGTATTATAAGAGGATGTAAATGCAACTAACTTAGTATTCATAAACAATTCTATCATGATATCATTAGGTAATGCTAAATAAGGAAGTCATATGTAAATAAAACTAAGATGAACAATTCTTACCAGTGATAACCTGGTCGTTCGCCTCAGCTTCTACAACTGACATTATAAACATCTATCACCGTGGTTGCTGCCTTTGTGCTTCCTGATAAACCTGCTGCTGTGGAGAAAGAGGCTCTACCCGAGGATATGATCTGTGCTGAGGTGGTGCTACTAGGGCAAGTCGAGGTAGAGCAGGAAGAGCTGCCTAAACTGGAGGTGGGGCAAACGGGCTTGCTGTTTCTAAGGACAGTCTCGACTGATATGACCGGGGGACCCACAACTGAAGCATAGATGAAGACGCCTAGGGAAATCCCCCTGAGTATGACCATGGTAGCTACAATAGGAACACCTCACTAAAGACTAGCTCTGAGACTACACTCCCAAATGCTGATAAGGGTGAGCCTGATGAAATGGTTGACGCTGAGAATGCTGCTGCCTCTGCGGGTTCTGTTGCTGCTGCCTTAGGGAAGGACGGTCGACAATCCTACTTGGAACTACTGGTGCCCTACTCCGAATCACATGTGGGTCTTTAGGTTCCTTCTGCACATCTCACGTGCTACATTCAGTACTGCATCGTGCGTTGTAAGTGCTCTACCAACCAGAGCAAACCTGATATACTTATCCAGACCCTTCTGAAACTGATGCCTTCTAATAGTAGGGTCTGTAACCAGATGGGGAGCATATCGACTCAGGGAAGAGAACTCGGCCTCATACTCATCAACTGATCGGCCTCCCTTTTTAAGCTCAACAAACCTACGTAGGAGTTCGTCCCGAGCCGACTGAGGAAAATACTTCCTGTTTAAGCGCTCGGTGAACGTCTCCCATAGGATTCGCCTCTCCAGATGAGTCTTCTCAGCTACCCACCATATCCGAGCGGTATCGGTGAGCTGAATATCCATGAGATCTACCCATTCTACGGGTCACCATGAGAATAGTCTCAGTGACCTTCAGGAACTCCTCCGCTGCTAAGGGTCCTTCAGCACCAGAGAAGGAAGGCGGTTGTATGTACCGGAACTCCCTAACACCAGACTCTGCGCGAGGGGGAGGCTGATGCTGAGGCTCCCGATGTAGCTACCCAGCCAGGTGCTGTTGATAGTGACCAATCCCTGAATCATCGCCAGAAGTTGGTTCGGGTCCACTTCGGGCTACGGGGCACTACTACCAGACGGGTTACTATAGCCACGCGTACCCACCATGGTTCTGAAGGAAAACGAGGATCAAAAGGAAAACTAAGGTTAAAATCAAAACAATATATCGAATATAGGAACTAAAACATAGTTATTAAAATAATAGTATAAGAACTTAATTGTAGTCTTACGGATAAAATATGATATGTATCTAAATTGTCTACTGCATTCTTACTAGTGAGGACTCGGGACTGAGACCTGCATGGGCCACCACTAAAACCTGTCACGTCCCGCTTTCCAAAATACCCGGGAATCGGAACGTGAACAAGCTCGCGACGTATTAGATTGAGAAGAAATATACACTACTATTTTTTTTCTCAATCAAATACGCTAAGCGTTAAATACGTAAATCTCAATCACAGGTCCCCGATCACAATAGCAAGAATATAAAGATAATCTAGAATAAGAAATAAACATATCATCCATAGTAAATCATCCCAGACATAAAAATATGGGTCAAACATACCCTTATTACAAAAATGGTCAAACTAGGAATAAAAATACTTAGTCTATAAAAAAAGAAATACTGGTAAAATAACTAAATCCATCATCAAACTAAAGAAACATACTATAAAAGAGTTCTAATGTTTATTAGCTACTACAGAAAAGAAAACACGTCTAGGCTTTAGTTTGTTCTTCTACTCCATCGGAAGGATACTCCGGCTGGGCATACACTGGCTCTGCTGCATCATCGAACTGGACCTGTTCGTCTCCTAAGTCTGACGTACATCAGAGAAAACAGGTGTACGTCAGCGTGGATGGCACAAGACAAGATCTCACATGGAAAAATAAAACGGTCAAACGACCCATGCTATAACAGTAATAATACTAATAGGAAAGACAATGATACATACAACGGGAAATCTACTAAATCAAAATTTAATCATATACTAAACATAATAACATATAGCTATACGCATACAATAATCGAGTAAAGTACTAGCCATCCTAAAACTCATTGGTCCACATCTCACACAGTCATCGCTCATATCATCAGATAGCTGACTGTGCACAAATCCTCAACGTGCATCCAATACCGCTACATGAATCGGTCAGAGGACTACACGCAATCTGATTTCGGCTTGGTCCGAACTCAAGCAGAACTCGGGTGACTACACAAATTCACTAACTAAAGTGACTACACGAATTCACTTTAGCCCAACAAATCAACCCCAGTGACTACACGAATTTGTTGGCATGAGCCTGGAAGATACATCGACAGTCACATTCGACCACATGAACAAGGACTTTCCCATCCCAACTCTTCTCGTTTTTCTAAGTCAACAATTATAATCCCTATTAAACTCAGTTTTACCACCTAAACTCAGTCAACACACCTATACATATCACTAGGTCTGTTCATGATGCACAAGGCCACTAAGTCATGAACTACTAAGGTTCTTAATCACAACATGAGGCAATAAATGAAACTGATTCTACACAATGATAACATGGCATGTCGAACATGATTAAACAAGTTCATAAGGCATGGGTAATAACTGCGAATGAAATACAGAATGCATGAACAGAGTCTACACAGCATAAAAACACACGTAAAAAGACTTCATTAATATCTTACTACTGAGGTGTCCAAACTTCTCATGCAAGCTAACCGTAATTAAGTATCCTCTAATATAATAATGTAGAAAAAGAAAACTATAAACCGATGTCGTTTTGCACATGAAATGTCGCCCTCTACGACAATCAGTCATGCTATCATAAATAATAAATATTCTTTTTCCAAAATTATACTTTCAAACTATTTCTCATTATAACTAATTTAAAATAAAAATATTTATGTAATATATATATTTAAAAAACCATTTTCTGCATGAAAAGTAACATTTCCTTATTTTATAAATTACCTTTATATTATTTCTTTTTCGATAATATTCGTATATTCTAATTACAACAACTAACTTGCATTTCATGTCCGTAAATTCTTAGATAAAAAAATATACAAAATTATTAATATCTTGTAAAATCTAATTACAACACATATACTGATCATTTCATGCTCGTTAATTCTCAGATATAATTACCACAAAATATCTCATTATTACTTCTAAAATATTATCTAATATTATTTATCAACATTCCACGTCAATTATTCACAATATGCACATTACCGACAGTATCATATCTAATTAAATTATTTAATCAATAATATTTGTAAAATGAGAAAATATGGAGCGACGAAATCTTGCCTCGTTGCGTTGAACAAATCAACGTCGACGGTACGGGTCGGATCAGATGCCTAGGAGTGCAGTGTCAGAAGAAACTCTGGCGAGGGGCTATCCGACAATGGGCAACGGTGAACTCGGTGCGCATCAGCGCGCGGTCGAGGTGATTATGACGCGGAAGGAGCGCCGGCGACAGGGGAGAGGGGAACGGCTGTCGGGTTAGAGGAGGGGAGGCCGACGAGGTCAGGAGGCTATCGGAGGGCTGTGGGGCGAGGCGACGGAGAGGGGCGGTAGAGGGCGTTGGCGGGTTCGGTGGCTGGGTGGCCGGAGCGTGCGGTTGTGATGGGGCAGATCTGGGCAGCGATGGAGAGGAGGCTGGGTGGTGTCAGGGGTGAGTGGGGAAGTTGTGTGTCGGCGTCGGCAGCTAGCGGCACGGTGGTCAGTGAGAGGGGCTACAGGCGGGAGGTCAGCAGTTAGCTGAGTTGGAGGGGCACGGTGTGACGAGCTAATGGTGCAGGGCAGACGACGAGGAGGAGGTGAGAGGATGCTGGCGGTGGGCTGAGTTGGAGGGTGCAAGGCTGACCAAGGGTGTGCGGCCGAGGGTGGGGGCGAGCGGGTGATGGCTCTGCGTTTTGGGTCTCGTGGATGAGAGAGAGGAAGAAGGAGAGAGGGGATAATGGCTGGCTTGGCTAGGGTATTCGTGAATAGGAGAGGAAAGTTGTATGTATACTATAGGGTTAGGGTTATGTATAAAATAATTAAAATAAAATAATTACGGGTATTTAAAAATAAAAATAATTACAGAATAATTATCTAGAAACAAAAACATACATGTTGTGCTAATACAACAATTGATACAAAATAGTCAAAATATACGCATATTGTACAATTAAACAAGAATAATTAATAAATAAAGTATATTTACTTATATTTAAAATCAAATAATTATGAGATAATTATATACACAGTAAAACGTACATGTTATACTAATACGACAGCTGATACGTAATAATTAAAATAATACAATAATTTACACAAATAATACATAATTAATAATTCAACATAATACACGAAATAATACGTAATAGTAACAATAATACAATGTATTATTTAAAATAATACGTAATAGTGCAGATAACATAACAAATTAATTCCAGAAATATTTACCGCACAAAATAAATTTATAAATATTAAAATTATTTAAATAAATATAAATTTTGGACTTTTAAATCATAGAAAATTCTAGAAGGTCGAGAAAAATGCAAATACTCTTCTAAAATTAATATTTAAATATTTAAAAATACTAAAAAAGTATTTTAACTAGTATCAAATTTTACGGTCATTACAAAATGTGTCCGGAAATCATAAGAATCATAAATTTTCCTATGAAACTATTTTATCATAAATTCCCCCTAAATCCATTACTTTTAGTGGTGTTTCCTAACAAAGTTTTAAAGTGAAAAGGTTTTTAATAACCTCTTAATTTTAGGGAGTTTCTTGATATTTTCAAAGTTATGCAAATTATCTAATTATCGTTGAAAGTTAAGGGGAATTTTTCTAAAATTTAGTCTTTAAAATAGTATACTATGTTCGCATAGTTATTTGCACTAAATATGATATATATCGTGTGCCTAACAATTTAATATCAAATAGGAAATACACAAAAGTTTACTATAAGCATCCAACTAATTGAGTTTTTTTATGACTAGAAAAGGGTAGTTTAGAAAGTGAAAAGTTGATTATTTAGGCATTTGAAATGTTCAATATGTATATTAATTAGAAAGAATAATTTGTGTGAAATTACTCAAATAAGGACTCTTAACTTACAACTAAATTTTAATTTAATACATCCCGTTTTAAACATTTTATCTTTCCAATATTATACGTTGTAGACACATTTAAGTTCTTCCTAATGTTTTGATTATGAGCTGCTCATTAGGCATCATTTCAAAATATTTAGGATCTTTATCAATTTCGGGCTTTTGAGATGTTCATTAGATATTTAATTAAAAATAATTAGGTGAGTACAATTACTAAAATAGGTATTGTTTAAGCTTTTATTGAGTTTTGATTATGAGATGTTAATATATATAATCTCAAAAGATCTAGGGTCTTCACCACTTGTAATTTTTTGATAGATTTGAACTAGAATAACTACATCTCATTAGAATATCACTATCCATCAGGTATTAAGAAATAAATGAGTAATGATAGAAGGTATAATTATGATAGTTAAGCTAAAAAAATTCTGAATTGCAAGACTAATTGAATAGGATGGAGAATGACACTTAAATAAAGAGGCATCTGATACTCATTAAAAAGATCTAAAGACATGAGTAAATCTCCAATTACATGAAATAGTCAAAGTCGGCTATAAAACAATATTTCACAACCTCAGTTAAGTAAGGAAATAGACAAAAAAGAAACAATAATGATATTTAATCATGTGCTATACACGTGCATGCAAGCTAGTAAAAAATTAAAACTAGAGCATAATCAACGAACAATGCATTCACTGGAGTGGCCCAAATGATTATGCCAACCGTGTAGAGAATTTTGTTCATCGACAAGAGCTAAGAATGAGAAGCTAGAGGCAGAAACTGACGGAGAACGACTAGTAGAGATGCGGTAGATACCATGATCAAGTGTTCCCTTGAGTAGAACTTTGCCCAACAAGTTTTTTACCAGACGAAAAAGGGGTGAAATTCAACTATTGCAAAATTGTCTTTCATAAATTAAGAAACACTAACAAGATTTTTGTTATATGTATGGAGTATGAAGAATGTTAGAAAGTATAAGGGGTTGATAGGAGGAGGAGAGGCTCGTGGTACCAACATGACGTATTGAAATGAGCATATCTTTCCCAACTTGAGTTTGATCACGGCCGTCGTAGTCTGAATGCACGCTTAGATTGTTGAATTCGGTAGTGAATTGGTTGAAAGCACCTAAGTCAAAATACCAATTGGCATCCATAGCTATGAGGATACTGCTACCTTGGCCGAGATCTGAGAGAGCTTATCAATAGTGTATGTGTGGTTGTAGCGCTAATAGCACTCTTATGTTTTGGAGGAAATTTGACATAGCACCTTGGGCTTTATTAGATTATTATTGAGCTGATGAAAAGGGCCATTACCATGGCTTCCATAGTTGTAGGAGCCTCCATGATTATTTAAGCCACAACTGAAGCCTTACAGACTATGTTGGAATTATGTCTTTGGTTATTTATATAACTTCATGAGAATTAGATAGGGTTAGAGATCTATCATGATTAGGAGTTTGAATCCTATTCTATTTAGGAAGTTAGGCTAGAGATAGAGTTTTGGTTTCTCTATATATATTCTTCTATTATTGGAGAAAAAAACCAAGGAGAGGAGAAATCAAATATTCTTATAATCTAGGGTTAGCAGAGGGCGTAACCTGATTCACGAATATTATGTAAGAGGCGAGGGTTTCGTGTGCTAGAGTAGTATTATATGCCCTTAAACATCTAATACATTTTTATTGAATATTAATTAAGTTTTATTGTTGCACATGTTGTTTGGGTATCTTTTATATAATTATTATATTATCCTTAGAAATTATTTTGTTAGGTCATGCACTGTGATGGTCACTTGCTTGGAGATATGATCTAATTCAGAGGTTTTTTAAATTTGTGCTTAACCTATAATTAGTAAAGGATAGCTTTGTTATAACATGTTATTATGCATGACAACGACATATGAGATGTGATGGTTGATCTCAGCCATCGGGAATAAAGATTCCCCAGGTGTATGTCATAAATGTATATTTGATATGTGTAGCATAAGATCTTATTTGGATTCTCTAGGACGAGTCACCTAAGAGATAGAGAATTTGAATTGTTACATGATCCATTAGACTTGATGATATTATCATTTTCGATTTGATAATTTAGTATACTTTGATATGATGGTTAAACTTATTTTACAAGTACTATACAACCTGAAATGTTGGGTTATTAGATTTTATTTAGGGACATGATGGATATCTAGATAGGATCTAGTATACTCATTTTTATGAGTTAATTTATAATGCATATCCTATGAATATATTAAATTCCCGTTGACGGGTGATTTTTTTAAAAAATTATTTTTTCTAAATTTATTTTCTTATAAAATAAAATATTTTAATGTTTCAAAATGATTTTTATTTATGTTCATGGATTATAATTTTAGGAATGAGCAAATAAGTGATTTGTCATGCTCAATAAAGTTGCCTAAAATAAATTGATACTGGAAGTGACTGAATGTAAGATAATATTATTCATGAATATTTAATCCCATATTATGGAAGAGCTTTTATGAACAGTTGGTCGGATAGCGATTTGATTGTTAAATTAAAACTATTAATTTGATTAATAATTGGTTCTCGATATGGGACCTAATTGGTCTCACTAATATCATTAGAAGAGGTTTACATATAATGCAATTCTATTTCTATCCTAATTATTATGGAAAGAATATTCTATCTTTAAATGTTATGGATAGAGTTTTAAACAATTAAGAATTGTTTTGAAATTGAAATCTATAAGGCAGATCCAATCCTATATATATGACTCATATGTAGCCTTATGAAGAGAAGAAAAAAGAAAAAAAAAGAAAAAGAAAATGGATTTTGAGAACTTATCTCTCAATATTGCTCCTCTTCGGCGACAGATGGATTTCAGTTGGAGGTTTTTTCTCTTGAGGAAACTATTTCATTTTTGATCTTGGGACATATTATCGAAGAAATTCGGAAAGCGTTTCAGGTATTCTTCTAGATTTTAATTAATTTTTATTAATCTACATGATGGGCAATTTCCGCTGCGTTGTATGTTATGTTTCCAACATCGTGGTCTTTATCCATGCAAAAGATTACAACATTGGAAAAGGGTTTCACAGTCTTTGTCCGTTCAAAAGATGGTAATGAATTAGTTTTGGAGAGAATATGAGAGTTGATTATGTATGTGATGTTGAGAGATTGAGAGATGAGAGTTGAGTGGTTCCTCTTGTAGTTTTCCATGATACATTGTGGATTTCTCGTATTGTTGCCACATGGATGTAGATTGAAGTTAGTCGATCGAACTAAGTAAATCTTGGTGTTCTTTCTTCTTGATTGTGGTTGTTTTCTATCTTGTTAATTGTGGGTTAACTTCTGAGTTGTGGAGATCCTACTAAGGGGGAGGCTAAAATTCTCCAACAGACTGAAGCGTTGTTGTGGGTGTGGTTGTGGTGGTTGGTGAGTAGGCTTTTGAGCAGCATAGGTGGAGTGAACTGAAGATGGATGCATGATCTCTTCTCCAGTTAGTAGCATACTGAGCAAATCATCCACTATTGGAGGAATGGGCGACCCACAAACAGATGTCACAAATGGGTCGTGAGGATAAATTGGACCAAATCAGAGCCTCAAATGGGATCATTGGAAGTATTGAGCAAGTCAGCAATCTGTCATTTCATTAGACTGGGACTTGAAGACACGTTCTAGCATGACCCAGGCCTGAAGGGCGGTTGACATGCGGGTATGGTGGACGAGGATTCTTTCAGAGATTGTTGACTTCAACCAAAGTAAGGTGAGTTTGTCCTTTTGAGACAAAGTAGCATGGTCCAGTTTAAGGTTTGTTTCATTTTCTTATGTAGGGAGGGGTGTCCAAAAAGCCCGGAGCCCGGCCCGGCCCGGCCCGGGCTTGGCCCGGAAACCCGGGCCAGACCCGGGCCCGGCCCGGAACAGTATTTTTTTTAATTTTTTTAATTTTTTTAATTTTCTTATATGTATAATATATATATATATATAAACTATATGTATATGTATGTGTAATATATTGGTATAAATATATATATAATATATATATTAAATATATAATATTATTAGTACTATATTTATATAATTATTACTCTTCTTAGTATTAAATTATATATAAGAATATCTGTCTCTTATATATTATTTATAATTATATATATATATTATAATATATATATATATTATATATATATTATATATTATTATTTATATATATATATTATTATATGAGGAATTATGGATATACTTAGGGCCAATGATCCTTGGTAGTTGATGTGGATACATCTTGTCCATACATCAACTTGAAGTGGTGAGATCCTCTTCAGGTGTGATGTATGGACAAATGTAGTCCAATCATCACCAGGATCCTGTGGGTACCAAGGTATACCCATTTTTCTCTTCTTTTATAGTATACTATTATATATAATATATATTATTATATCTCTCTTAGACTTATTATTATAAAGTTTACTCTCTCTATATAAGTATATTTGTATACGAGTAATATATAAGTATACCGGTGTACACTCTTTTAATAGTAACTATCTCTTATATGATATATATATATATATACTCTCTCTCTCTTAGTTTAAGTTAATATAATGGTATATTGCTACTGTATATATTGATATTATGTATAGTTATATATACTTATATATTAAGTATACTTGTATACTCTATTATATAAGGTATATATTCAGTTACTCTCTTATTTATGTATATATTTTATATAATTTTATTTTATAATATATATAATTATATATATATATATAATACTATATATATTACTATATATATATATTTATATAATTATTATATATATATATTATATTATAATTATATTATATATTATATAAAGTATACTCTCTTTATTATAAGTTAATAAGTATAATGATAAGTATCTCTCTCTTATATATGTATAATGTATGTGTGTATTATATATGTATATGTGTGTGTTTATGTTTAATACATTTGTTTAATGTAATTACTATAATGTTTTACAATTTGTTTATGTAATTTGTATATGTGCTGCAGTTGTGTGTTACTATATATATAATATACTAATTGAAGACATGAATACTTGGGTTACTTAGTATATACAGTATATATAAATATAAGTTATTTCTCTTTATTTATTTTTATATCTCTATATATATTATATTATGTATAGTATGCTCTTCTATATATTTATTTATACCTCTCTCTTAGTATATAGGTATCTTATTATACAATATTATACGATATATAAGTATTTTATATTAATAGTTAATAATATAAGGTATAAATTATATTTATATATTTTCTTACATATATATAACATAAACTTATATGTAATATATTTAATTTATTATATAAAGAGTATAAATATCATACTATCTATGTATAAAATAATAATTTTATGTACATTGTAGGTTTTATTGTTTTTTTAAATTTAAAAAAAAATAAAAATAAAAAAATCGGGCCGGCCGGAGCCGGTCGGTCGGCCCCGTGCCCGTACCCGAGGCCGGGCCTTCCGGTTTGCCGAGCCCGGGCCGGCCCGGATGGACAGCCTCAGGAAACGTAACTGGCTTAGTGTTGTTTCGACGGTACCAAGGGAGCAAGTCGAGGCCTTTAA
>NC_033795.1:37405233-37415855 GCF_001876935.1 Asparagus officinalis
TAACTGGCTTAGTGTTGTCTCGCGTCACCAAGGGAGCAAGCTCGAAGGCTTCTAAGGCCGACATCACAGCTGGAGCCCAAATATGATAATTGTCTCTATCAAGCTTAATATGTTAGATCTTAAATTCTGTTTGTGAAAACTATCACATATAACACAATATACATGTTGAATTAAAGAGAATCGAAATACTGGATTGCGCTGAATCGTACCTGAATCCGAAGCCATGAATAATCTCTTAATTTGTGCGGTATAGCCTTCCAGATCTGCATGTTCCTTCAAGAGAGTTCCCTTCAGTTTCTGTATCTCTCTCTATTCCCTTTTTGATGATGGGATATCAAAAGATAGGGATGAATTGAACGTGTGATCTAGGGACCATAACCACTATTTATAGAGATAACTCAAAACAGTTATCCAATTGTCATTTTCTATTTTAGCCCATCATTAAAATAAAAATTACCCCGATATCTACACATTAAAGTCTCACATCCTTATCTAAGACATTTTAAAACTCATATCTATCTAGATCACTTTAAATTGAGTTTATCTTTATTTAACAGTTTACAATGGATAACAATTTCACATATTAACCTAATGTTGGATTAAGGATCCAACAATTTCCCACTTGGGCTATATGTGTAACCTCTTAATTATGCATTGCACCAAATAACCATATGAGCTCAACTTTACTGTTATTGTTGAAATTTATCTTTATCCAATCTCGTCCATCAATCATACCAATATAGGATCAAAGTGGCCTTCACTACATCTATCGTAACTAGACCCATCAATGGTCACGTATGCCAATACAACCGAATAACACGGATCATGATGTGGATGTGTAGCATGGAAATGTCATGCAATGTGATCTTAACATGCCTATTTCTAACTAGTCCTCCCTTAAAACTTTAGTGAGGTCAAACCATACCAAAATCAAAGTGTAAAAAAACTGAAACTTTATTTCTGCAGAAAATAACCTCAAAATATCCATACACTGAAATAATTGAAAAATATGTCTATAGCATAACACATAAAAATTACTAACTCCCACTAAAACTGAATATCCTCAAATGACATGACACCTATATGAGCAGTGCACTCATGAAACACTTTGGGTGGCAATCCCTTAGTAAGCTGATCTGCAATCATGGAGTTTGTCCTAATATGCTCGATAAACAACTGTCCGCTCTGAACTCTTTCTTTAAAAACCAGGAACTTGATGTCTATATGCTTCGACTTTGTCGAGCTCCTGTTATTATTGGAATATAAAACTAACCCGTTTGGCTGCTTTCTAATGGTCTAAACCTGGATTGCTCAAGTATCTGCCCAATATCCCTGTAATGTACGCAATATCTGGACGCGTACATACCTGAGCATACATCAGACTTGTTGCGGGAGCTACAGACTTGTTGTGTACATACCTGGCATACCACCAATATCTCGAGCTCTCTATCGTATGGCACCTACTGAGATGAGGGAGCTACAGACCCAGCTGGATGAGCTGTTGTCTCAGGGTTTTATTCACCGGAGTCATTCTCTGTTGGGAGCGCCGGTCCTTTTCGTGAAGAAGAAGGACGACAGTTGCGTCTTTATATAGATTATCGGGAGTTGAACAAAGTCACTATCCGGAACAAGTATCCATTATCGAGGACTGATAACTTTTTTGACCAGCTGCAGGGAGCACAACACTTCTCGAAGATTGATCTTCGTTCTGACTATCATTAGTTACGGGTTCGGGAGATAGATATTTCGAAGACCACCTTTCTGACTCGTTATGGGTCCTTTGAGTTTCTTGTCATGTCGTTTGGGCTAACCAATGCACCCGTGATATTCATGGACTTGATGAACCAGGTTTTCCATCCATATTTGGACCAGTTTGTGATAGTATTTATCGATGACATCCTTATATATTCGAGATCAGAAGCAAAGCACGAGCAGCATCTTCGACAAGCATTACAGATTTTGCGGGTGCATCGGCTATATGCCAAATTCAGCAAGTGGAGTTTTGGCTATCTGAGGTTAGATTTCTGGGCCACATCATCGGTAGAGAGGGCATTGCAATGGATCCAGCTAAGGTTGCAACCGTACTTGATTGGGAACCGTCACCGATAGTCATAGAGATTCATAGCTTTTTAGGTTTGGCCGGCTATTACAGGAAGTTAATTCAGGACTTCTCGAAGATATCTACGCCACTTACACGCCTTACGAAGAAAGGTGTACCTTTTGTTTGGGGCAAGGAGTGCCATGAGGCCTTTGAGACTTTGAAGGCTAAGTTAACTACAGCATCAGTTTTGACCATCCCGATAAATCTTAATGTTTAGATGTTTATAATTCGGGACATATAGTATATACATGAGGGTTTCCTTATTTGGATTACTTCGCTCGACGTACTATGTCTCGTATTATTATATATGGGAAAAAATGATCTAGGTAGACTATACTTAATAGATAGAGCCTCCACTCCATCTAGAAGCCCTTCCCCTGGGGGTGGATAGAGATGATCTTACAATAGCGTTCTGACGCTCTTGTTATTACTCTTTTTCTTCTAATATTCTTTCATGTAATTCAGAGTACCGGAGAGTCACAGGTTGACAGAGTTCTTGCATAGTTACCGTCATATGAGATTTATTAGAGGCTCCACCGTAGTTTTATATTTTTGTTCAGACCTTAGAGTTTATTTTATAGTGTAAACGCAGTGTGTCTTAGTATGTTTTTTAGTTGTTTCTTGTCGAGACATATTTATTCATTTTGGATATCAGATATATTCCAGGTTGTTAATTGAGACATGATTTATTTATGAGATACTTCTTTCTATATCATGTCTATTGTAGTTATTTCCTTTCTTTTTCTATATCATGTCTATTGTAGTTATTTCCTTTCTTTTGCCTGTTTTGTACCTGCACTTTATTTTGATTCCACTAGAGGATATTAATTGTAGTTATTTCCTTTCTTTTGCCTGTTTTGTACCTGCACTTTATTTTGATTCCACTAGAGGATATTACTGTAATTGATAAAACTTGTTGTTGTATAGTGTGGGTGCATAATAGGTTTGACATCTCTGAGTTCATCTTGGACTGTAGCCATGTGTGAAAACAGGGGCGTCACAATCATGAACTTTAAAATTGTCCCGGGAGAGCCATTTTGGAAGTATTTTAACAGATTTAAAGACCTTCTTCTCTAATGTCCTCACCATGGTCTTGTAAAATGGTGATTATGCTAAATAATCTATGAAGGATTGGATTATTCTTCAAAAACTTTTTTAGAATCAATGCGCCAAGGGGATTTCATGAAAAAGAATGCCGACGAAGCTTGGGTATTTTTAGAGAGTCTATCCGAGATAACCATGAAGTGTGAACACTATGATGACAGAGTTACATCAGTTCTCCAACCTAAATCTAGTAGTCTTTCCTTAGAGTCGCACATTGCCTCCGAAGCAAAGATGACGACAATTTTGTGAAGGTTAGAAGCCTTAGAAATCAAGGAACGAGCTCCAACTCAAATCAATCAAATTTCTGCCCCAGATTTCCACAACTATCATTCTCATGCCTATGTTTTAGAGGAATGCCCTCTCCTAGGAAACTCACAATCATTAGAACAGATGAACACTACATTCCAACATCCTAGAAATGATCAGTTTTCTCCAACCTACAATCCGGGTTGGAGAAATCACCCTAATTTTGCATGGAATCAAGGAAATCCCTCTAGAAATCAAAATTAGATTCCCGCTTCAAACCAGCAATTTCCTAGAGGAAACACTGTTCCATTCAATACACCAAATAATTTTCAACAATCTAATCTAACTTTTCCACACCTAACCATCACTCTTCATTGTCACGCACACAACATAAGAACCGATTCTAATTATCTCCTACAAACACCTTCCTCGTGGGATCAATAACTTTTTATACTATGAATTGATAGTTGTGCACTTGCAACTTTTGTATATCATCTATGAACCATAAAGTTTTTGGTACCGTTGCCGGGTAAAACAAACCAACATCAAGTTTTTGGATATCATCTATGAACCATCAAGTTTTTGGATATCATCGATTCTAATTATCTACCTTTTCCAAACCAACATCCTCATCCTCATCAACCCATAAATCCTTTGAGCCCTGACCACGAAAAATGTTTTAGTGTCTTAGAAAAGGGTTTAGAGGCAATGATTAAAGCTTCTACACAAACCACCAACATGTTGACCTAGTCATCCACCACTTTGAATTCCTTCATGTAAACAATTGGCCAAGTGCTCAACTCGAACACTCAAGCCATAGCCAGGTTAGAAACCCAACTTAGGCAACTAGCCAATGTCGTAAGCGAAAGAGTGAAAGGAAAATTTCCAAGTCAACCTGTTATCAACCCTAAAGACAATGGATCCAGTTCAAACCAACCAGCCCATGTGAATGAGTTCACACTTTGTGATCAGGAAAATAGGTAGATAACCAAGTTAGAATGCCATCGAATCAAACCCCATGTCCCACCCAACACACTCCTTCTGATGAATTAACTCCTTCCGATGACCAAGAAGCTAAACACGAGATTGAGCATGATCTAGACAGGTATAGGCTTGTTGCCTCCTTTCCAGATAGACTCAAACGTAGGAAGAACTCCCCGTAGTTTAAGAAAATCCTAGAAACTTTTAAATAGGTTAAGATCAACATCTCTCTTTTAGATGCAATTGAACAAATCTCCTCTTATGCAAAGTTCTTAAAAGACTTATGCACTAAGAAAAGAACCACAATGTAAAACCCTAAAAATTTAAATATTTTATAATAAATAATAATAAATATGTTACATTATAATAAATGATATTTATTAATGTTTGAGTATGCTAAGAATTAATTTGAGATCAATTCAATATATATATGTGAATATAGAAGTGATATGATGCACACGTGCACGGGGCTGAATCTGGGAAAAACGACCAGTTAAAAAATATATACATTTTATATACTGAATTATTTGGAATATGGAAAAACTTAAAAGGTAAACATTGTAGGTCTCTTCAATATCTTTCTAACAAATCTTATATCATCTTATTCTGAGGTCAAACGTGAAAGTTATGGTCAAAATACCGAAGGTTATTTTCCTAGTCAGACTAGGTTTCCTGGTTCGGGTCAAACAGGTTTGTTTCGGGTTTGCCTCTATAAATACCTTTGTTTATCATAAAAATTCTTCTCTTTTATTATATCTATGAACCCTAGCAGTCACCCTCTCCCTTTAAAAACCCTAGATATTTTTCTTATGAATTTTGAGAGCTTTGTGAAGCACAATACCGACACGAGGGCGAGATCTTCAACGTGTGACAAGGGAGAACGGGTTGTTTGTACTCACGGATTGATTGCTGTTTATTTCATAGGTTTAGAATAACATTTGAGGTATGGTTATCTTCATTCAAACCCATTCCCATACTTAAATAACTAATGTAGATGATTAATATCATGTTGAATATGTGTTTTCATGTTTAAATCTTAACTTGTGATGTTAAAAATCAGATTTTTTTTATGTTAAAACTTAACCCAATGCTAGATTAGCAATTGTTTCTTAATGTTTATAATATTATCATGATCATGATCATTAGGGTTATTTATAATTTCGTTTATATATGAGAAAATTAAGAGATGTACTAAATATATATTTTTTGCAGAAAACTGTAGCAGTTGTATAATCTTTAACTGAGATTTGGAGATAACAAATAAACTCCAAATTTAACCAAACTAGTTCCAGATGAAAGCTTTGTGTATCTAGTTTCTAAAACAGAAAACCATTCTTAAAAAGAGTTTGTATAGAGAAAGATATATTCTTTTTACTAACAACATATCCTGCAAAAAAATTACTGCACATATATAATGTTTAACTAGAGATTTGGGATAACAAATGAACTCCAAACTAAACCAAACTTATGCTATTAGAAATATGTATGAACCTAGTTTTCAAAACAGAAAACCATTTGTAAAAATAATTCTCCTAAAGAAAGATATACTTATTTTACTAACATAAGTCCTGTCTATTTTCCTACTCATTTTGTGGAGCTGTGATGCGTCGTTTTGAGATGCGTTCGCGGAGTTTTGAGCCACTTGATATTACACGTATAGTCATGAATATGTTGTGTTATATATTTGAGAATCCTAAGGGGATTATGATGAGTTTTATTTGATCATATTTGAATTAGATATCGTTCATACACATATTGGATGTCGTTGATGAGCACAACTCAGTAGTATATGGGATAGTGCATCGACATACCAGATATACACAGTTTATATATGAGGTGGATATTGTTGATAAGCTCAGTTCAGTACTACATGAGGTAGTGCGTCGATATTCCACATGTACAGGCCATTGAGTCAGATTTTAGGAGGCTTGATCTAGCCGTCCGTCCCGCACTAGGGTGCGATGAGGCTCGTGAGCCGTATTTCTAGGATACCTATTTGGTAGTCCGTCCCATACTCATGTTACACACTAAGATCGCGATGAGCCTAATAATCTATATATACAGTTCAGGATACCTACAGGGTAGTCAGTTGCACCGAGACAATTACTTGATAGCCTAAGTGTGGCAGATGTCGGTTATGAATACGACCTATCACTGAACTATATAACCGAGATGCGTTGTTTTTGAAAGTATACAAAATTATGTATTGATATTTTATTCTATCTCCCCAGTGATAGTGGAAGATATGATAAATACGATGTGTTGATGTCTTAATTCTTTTACTGCTTTCTTTACTTTTTAGTTGAGATCAATGATTAGAGATTTACAACTTGAGTCATGTGGTATATATATGAGGGTTTTCTTGTTTGGATTATTTTGCTCGACGTACTATGTCTAATGTTGTAGGTTTCTAAATATTAATCTACTTAAATACGGAGAAAATAAATCTAGGTAGACTATACTTAATAGATAGAGCCTTCACTCCATCTAGTAGCTCTTCCCTTGGGGGCGGATGGAGGTAATCTTGTTATAACGCTCTGACGCTCTTGTTGTTATTCTTTTTTTTAAATTACTTTTTAGGTAGTTCGGAGTTTTGGAGTTTCGGAGAGCCGTAGGGTGACGGAGTTCTGGCATAGTCGTCGTCACCTATTTTTACTTGTAGAGGCTCCACTTTAGTTTTGAGTTTTTATCCAGACATTAGAGTTTTATTTTCATATTATAAAGGCAATGTGCCTTAGTACGATTTTTAGTTGATTCATGTTGACACATTTTTATTATTCAGATATCAGATGTATTATAGTTGAGATATGATTCTTTTTTATTTATGAGATATCTCTTCTATATCATGTCTATTACATTTATTCTCTTTATTTTGTCCGTTTTGTACCTGTACTTCTATTTGGTTCTACTAGAGGATATTGCTGTGATTAGTGAAACGTGTTTATGCACAGTGTGGGTACATGACAGGTTTGTCATCTTTGGTTTCACCTTGGACTACAGCCTTGTGTGAACTCAAGGACGTTACGGTTGGTATCAGAGATCTAGTTTTAGCATTCTAGGATCATTCCTGTGTCGAGTCGTGGAGCTAGGATAGAGTTTTCTAGGAATCATGTATAGAGTCTGCTAGGAATTCTTAGAATGAGTGAGGACGTTATATACGTATATTCGAAAATTTACAAATTTTTTTTGTGACAACTACCTTACTTTGATTGAAAAGTAATTACATGAATGATAAGTGATACGGTTTTTCCTATTGGTATATGTTATGTTATTTATGATTGGGATCTCACTTACTATGTCAAATAAGCTCACTTCTTGGTATTATAAACATTGGAACGAGGACGTGGTTGAAGTAAAGCTTCTACCCGAAGAGCTGGGCAAGTAGAGCCCGAGCCGGAGCAGGCTCCACAATATATGATCGACTTGGTAACACCGATTGCAGAAGCAGAGACTAGCAATACTTGAGGAGTGAGTAGCAAGCCAGATTTTCTAAAGTTCTACTACCAGTTGTACCAGCCGTACCTATTGAAGAGGTAATACCGAAGGTTTCACCATCGCCACATTCAGCTGTTAATAGAGCGGCAGAGCAGGAAGTTTAGCTCGGTAAGATTAAGGAAGATATTAGAAGTTGGGAGCACAAAAATTTTAGGGCACATTGGATTCAGTTACAACCTATAAAAGAAGGAAATATGTGGGAAATGCTTTTAGATTTACTTAACGTCGACTCAGTACATAGGCGTAGATTAGTTATATTCAGTTTAAAGGACGACGCCGGAAGATAGCACCGATTTTAGTTATGTCGGAGCAGCGAATGTTAATTTCATAGAAGGATTTCATCTACTATTTCGAAAAGCAGCTAGATCTAACTCGATTGAAGTAGGGAGATGTACTAAGAGTTAATTTTAGAAGCAGGATTGTCCGGAGACCAGGGCAAGGAAAATAAACCTTTTGTAAGACCAGGAGGAACCCAACAATGGGGTAAGGATTTTCATCACCATCAGTAGATTAATGGTTAGGGTCAGTAATCGTAAGGTCATGGTTACAGCCAGTAGCAGAAGATCGAGACACCACCTGTCATTCCGAGGATAGAGGGACCAACAGGCCAGATTCGTGCTATCCAGGAAATTCCTAATGGATAGATAGTCCCATAAATTCTACCGCCAGTAGCACAGCAGTAACCAGTCACCGACAGAGTTTATACAATTATACCATGTGATCATGGTGCAAGCGAAGCTTTCATAGTGATTATTCCTTTCCAGACGGATCTTGTTCGATTCAGAAACTTCTCATTCTTTATCTCTCATACATTCATAGATAGGTTTTAGCTAGTTGCACATCCTTTAGATATACCGTTATCTGTTTCTACTCCTTTAGGGGAGGTGTACCTATTAGGGAGTATCCATAGGATATGTGTCATTAGTCTAGATAAGTCTGAGTTTATCATAGATCTAATTATTTTGCTGATGTTGGTGTTTGACGTCATTCTCGGTATGGATTGGCTATCATCCTACCATGTTTTATGTTAGTATGGACTGTTTTGCTAAAATAGTCAGCTTGCGAGCATCCAATCGTATGGCACCTGCTAAGATGAGGGACCTACAGACCCAGTTAGATGAGTTATTATCTTAAGGTTTCATTCACCGGGTTATTCTCTGTGGGGAGCATCCGTCCTTTTCGTGAAGAAGAAGGATGATAGTATGCGCCTATGTATAAATTTTTGTGAGTTGAACAATGTCACTATCCGGAATAGGTACCCATTACCGAGGATTGACGACTTGTTCGACTAGCTGCAAGGAGCGTAACATTTCTCTAAGATTGATCTTCGTTCTGGCTATCACCAGTTGTGGGTTCGGGAGATGGATATTTCCAAGACTGCCTTTCAGTGAAGGAGGATCATTCTCACTCATCTTTGGGAGTTCATCAACACCCCTCAGGCGAGTTTTATCTCACCCAATCTTACACCAATATTTTTAAACGTTTTTAATAAAGTTTTCCTGTATTTTATGAGCCTAAAATGCTATTTTATGTATAAAGATAGATCTTTATATTGTATGTTGCAAAAAAGAACAAGTTTTTAGTTAATAAAGATCACCCACTAATTTCTTAATGCAGATCTAGATCTAAAATTTTTCCTAACAAGAGTTTTGAAAGAAAGATAATTGTTTTCAAACGTGTCGACATGCATACATGTGTTTAAAAATGTTTCTTTTTGTCTATAGTGATTAGATTGTATTTTTTTACATATTCTAGAAATGCTAAATCACGTATATAGGATTTGTAGTATATAGAATCGTTATATAATAGCTTTTGAATCAACCTCGAGGAGCAAAAACCTGTAGAAAAGGTTTCTGTCTCTTCGCGATTGACTGCTGGGGAATTTTCTGCATGTTCATGTTGTTGCATAAGTTTGTGTGGCTGGAGAGACACCTAGGTTATATGGGATTATAATACACTGGGATTTGTGTATATGAGTTGACTACGGACACGGGTTTTAGATTCACTCACCGAGGCACGAGAGTGATTAGTAAATATGCTGATTTTTTTTATATATTACTTTCATGTTGAAGTATTGGTGTTGGACTATAATCCATTAAAATCCTCGTGTTGGACTATAATCCATTGAAGTCCTTGTGTTAGACTATAATCCATTGAAGTCCTCGTGTTGGACTATAATCCATTGAAGTCCTCATGTTGGACTATAATCTATTACAGTCCTCGTGTTAGACTTTAAGCTTTTACAGTTCATGTATTACACATTTACCTATTTCAGTCCACGAGTTGGGCACGTATTTGACATCTGACAGGTCATTGATATTATGGTTGGAGATGGAGCTATATTTCTTTATTGCTCCACGTTGTAGCTTTTTTTTAGGATTTGGTATTTAGCTATTTATGATTTGATCTATTTACAATTTGGTATCTTTCACTCGAAGTACTTGTTCTGCTTAGTTATGGGTTAAATGAGAGTATTTACATTCTAGATATTTAAGTATAGATATCGAGGAAGATTCTTGGGAGCGCAAAGGTGTTATGCATCGCGACTACCCGCACCTATTTGAACATGTAAGTTGATTGATTTTTATTGGTGTTCATGATTACCCATATGGTCAAATTTATATTTAACGCTAGAATGGGAGTATTAATACTTAACTTCTAATCATTCGGAATACATGGTATATATATGGGGGGG
>NC_033795.1:37415865-37449607 GCF_001876935.1 Asparagus officinalis
TGGGGGGGGGGGGGTTCCTTGTTTGGATTTTTTTCCTGACGTACTAGTTTTGTTTAGTTAGGGGTTAAGTGGGAATATCCATATTCTAGATCGTTAAGTGTAGATATTATAATGTTTTATATCTGAAGATTTATAGTAATGTATTATTAATCTCTAAGATACGTTTGCGGAATTTTGGGGACGAAATTATTTTAAGAGGGGAAGAATGTAAAACCCTAAAAATTTGAATATTTTGCAATAAATAATAATAAATATGTTATATTATGATAAATAATATTTATTAATGTTTGAGTATGCTAGGAATTGATTTGAGATCAATTCAATGTATATATGTGAATATAGAAGTGATATCATGCACATGTGCACGTGCCTGAATCTGGGAAAAACGACTAATGTATATATGTGAATATAGAAGTGATATCATGCACATGTGCACGTGCCTGAATCTGGGAAAAACGACTAGTTAAACATATATATATTTTACATACTGAATTAGTTGGAATCTAGAAAACTTAAAAGATTAAAGTTGTAGGTCTCTTCAAGAACTTTCCAACAAATCTTATATCACCTCATTCTGAGGTCGTACGTAAAAGTTATGATCAAAATACCGAAGGTTGTTTTCCTAGTCAGACTAGGTTTCCTGGTTCAGGTCAAACAAGTTTGTTTCAGGCTTGCCTCTATAAATACCTGTGTTTTTCATAAAAAATCTTCTTTTTTATTATATCTATGAACCCTAGCAGCCACCCTCTCCCCTCAAAAACCCTAAATCTTTTTCTTATGAATTTTGAGAGCTTTGTAAAGCACAATACCAACATGAGGGCGAGATCTTCGACGTGTGACAAGGGAGAACATGTTGTTTGTGCTCGTAGATTGGTTGCTATTTATTTTGGAGGTTTAGAACGATGTTTGAGGCAAGAATATCTTCATCCAAACCCATCCCCATACTTAAATAACTAGTGTAGATGATTAATATGATGTTAAATATGTGTTTTCATGTTTAAATCGTAACTTGTGATGTTAAAAATCAGATTTTTTTATGTTAAAACTTAAATCAATGCTAGATTAATAATCTTTTTTTACTGTTTATGATAGTATCATGATCATGATCATTAGGGTTATTCATAATTTCGTATATATATGAGAAAATTAAGAGATGTACTAAATATATATTTTTTGCAAAAAACTGTAGCATTTGTATAATCTTTAACTAAGATTTGTAGAAAGCAAATAAGCTCAAAATTTAACCAAACCAGTTCCAAATGAAATCTTTGTGTATATAGTTTCTAAAACAGAAAACCATTCTTAAAAAGAGTTTGTATAGAGAAAGATATGTTCTTTTTATTAACAACATGTCCTGCAGAAAAACTGTTACACATGTATAATGTTTAACTAGAGATTTTGGATAACAAATGAACTCCAAACTAAACAAAACCTATGCCATTTGAAATATGTATGAATCTAGTTTTCAAAACGGAAAATAATTTGTAAAAATAGTTCTCCTAGAGAAAGATATACTCATTTTACTAACAGAAGTCTTGTCTGTTTTCCCGCTCGTTTTGAGGAGCTGTGTTGCGCTATTTTCAGATGTGCTCACGGAGTTTTGAGCCACTTGATGTTACTCTTATAGTCATGAATATATTGTGTTACACATTTGAGAATCTCAAGGTGATTATGATGAGTTTTGATTTGATCATATTTGAATTAGATATCGTTCATACACATGTTGGATGTCGTTGATGAGCACAGCTCAATAGTATATGGGATAGTGCGTCGACATATCAGATATACACAGTTTATATATGAGGTGGATATCATTGATGAGGTCAGTTTAGTACTACATGAGGTAGTGCGTCGATATTCCACATGTACAGGCCATTGAGTCGGATTTTAGGAGGCTTGATCTAGCCGTCCGTCCCACACTAGGGTACGATAAGGCTCGTGAGCCGTATTTCTAGGATGTCTATTTGGTTGTCCGTCCCATACTCATGGTACGCACTGAGATCGTGATGAGACTAATAAGCTGTGTACACAGTTCAAGATACGTACAGGGTAGTCAGTTGCACTGAGATAATTACTTGATAGCCTAAGTGTGGCAGATGTTGGTTATGAATACGACCTATCACTGAACTATATGACCGAGATGTGTTGCTTTTAAAAGTATACAAAATTATGTGTTGGTATTTTATTCTATCTCCCCAGTGATAGTGAAAGATATGATAAATACGATGTGTTGATGTCTTAATTCTTTTACTGTTTTCTTTACTTTTTAGTTGGGATCAATGATTAAAGATTTACAACTTGAGACATATGGTATATATATGAGGGTTTCCTTGTTTGGATTATTTTTCTTGACATACTACATCTCATGTTGTAGGTTTCTAAATATTAATCCCACTTAGATACGGGGAAAATGAAGCTAGGTAGACTATGCTTAATAGATAGAGCATTCACTCTATCTAATAGCCCTTCCCCTGGGGGCGGATGGATGTAATCTTGCTGTAGCGCTCTGACACTCTTATTGTTGTTCTTTTTCTTTTAAATTAGTTTTCAAGTAGTTCGGAGTTTCGGAGAGCCGCAGGGTGACGGAGTTATGGCATAGTCGCCGTCGCGTATTTTTACTTGTAGAGACTCTACTGTAGTTTTGAGTTTTATCCAGACATTAGAGTTTTATTTTCATATTGTAAAGGCAATGTGCCTTAGTACGATTTTTAGTTGATTCATATTGAGATATTTTCATTATTCAGATATCAGATGTATTATAATCGAGCCATGATTCTTTTCATTTATGAGATATCTCTTCTATATCATGTCTATTATATTTATTCCCTTTATTTTGCCTGTTTTGTACCTACACTTTTATTTAGTTCCACCAGAGGATATTGCTATGATTGGTGAAACGTGTTTATACACAGTGTGGGTGCAAGTGTGGCAGATGTTGGTTATGAATACGACCTATCACTGAACTATATGACCGAGATGTGTTGCTTTTAAAAGTATACAAAATTATGTGTTGGTATTTTATTCTATCTCCCCAGTGATAGTGAAAGATATGATAAATACGATGTGTTGATGTCTTAATTCTTTTACTGTTTTCTTTACTTTTTAGTTGGGATCAATGATTAAAGATTTACAACTTGAGACATATGGTATATATATGAGGGTTTCCTTGTTTGGATTATTTTTCTTGACATACTACATCTCATGTTGTAGGTTTCTAAATATTAATCCCACTTAGATACGGGGAAAATGAAGCTAGGTAGACTATGCTTAATAGATAGAGCATTCACTCTATCTAATAGCCCTTCCCCTGGGGGCGGATGGATGTAATCTTGCTGTAGCGCTCTGACACTCTTATTGTTGTTCTTTTTCTTTTAAATTAGTTTTCAAGTAGTTCGGAGTTTCGGAGAGCCGCAGGGTGACGGAGTTATGGCATAGTCGCCGTCGCGTATTTTTACTTGTAGAGACTCTACTGTAGTTTTGAGTTTTATCCAGACATTAGAGTTTTATTTTCATATTGTAAAGGCAATGTGCCTTAGTACGATTTTTAGTTGATTCATATTGAGATATTTTCATTATTCAGATATCAGATGTATTATAATCGAGCCATGATTTTTTTTATTTATGAGATATCTCTTCTATATCATGTCTATTATATTTATTCCCTTTATTTTGCCTATTTTGTACCTACACTTTTATTTAGTTCCACCAGAGGATATTGCTATGATTGGTGAAACGTGTTTATACACAGTGTGGGTGCATGACAGGTTTGACATCTCTGGTTTCACCTTGGACTATAGCCTTGTGTGAACTCAGGGGTGTCACACACGAATATCCCCAAGAAAGTATTTTTAGCTTTCAACCTTAGTGAAATATTTTCGAAACCCATGCCCTTAAAATATAAAGATCCTAGCTGTCCCACAATTCTATGTGTTATAAGAAATACTCACATTGATAAGGTACTTCTAGCCTTGGGAGCCAGCGTAAACCTCCTTACCTATTCAGTCTATCAATAACTAGATATATGATAACTTAAACCAACAAAAAGCACTCTACAATTAGCTGATAGATCCGGAAAAATTTCTAAGGGAGAGGTAGATGATGTTTTGATCAAAGTTGGAGAATTTATTTTTCCTGATGATTTTATTATCTGGGAAATGTAGCTCGTTTCCAACCTCAAGAGTCAAATCCCAGTTATTTTAGGAAGACCATTCTTAGCAACCTCAAATGCTTTGATCAATTGTAGGATTGGTCATGATACGAGTGTATCTTCTTTGCTTCGGTGTGACACCCCTAGTTTCACACAAGGCTACAATCCAAGGTGAATCCAAATATATCAAACCTTTCATGCACCCACACTATGCAAAGACACATTTCACCATTACAGAATTATCTCTCTAGTGGAATCAAATAATAGTTGTAGGTATAAAATAGGAAAATAAAAGGTAATAATGTACTAAACATGATAAATAAAGAAGAAATATCTGAGAATAGTCAATAATAATGTTCCCAACTGAAATAAAATGAAATACAATCGGTACTAGAACAAATGTAAGATGTCTCAATACATAGAGTCAAATGAAATACTACTAAGGCACACTGCCTTCTCAAAATGAAATATAACTCTAAATGTCTGAAAAAAATCAACACTAACTACTATGGATCATAAAATAAATTACTAATAAAAGATGGAAGCTAATCGGCATTTGCAAAACCTATGAATAAAAACAATGAGCAAGAAAAAAAATACTACAACTCCAAACCCCCATCATAATAAGATTGTTGGCCTTTTTTGTTTTGATGATGTTTTAACAAATAATTTACAACTAATATTGTTTGTCTAGTGTTTATATTTTCTTATTTATTTTAGGCAAACAATGTGTTGGAGATTGGATGGAATCGAGTTTTCATGATCATATCCAATAGAGGTTAGAAGAATATCGGTATGAAACAATGCAATTCAAGTCAAGATCCAAGTTCAAGCTTTATCATGAAAATATTGTGTTATTAGTTTATGGACTTAACAATCATTATATACATCTTTTATTAAGTCTATAAAATTATTTTATAAGGTTTCAAAACTTTTTTCTAAGTCAAAAATAAAAAATCAAGTGTTTATACAAACATGTTGTAGGCGTATAAAACTGCCTATAGGTCCCTGAATACAGCTCGGCACGGTGATTCGACAAACCAACGAGCCATCGGGTGATGTATCTAAACACGAGTGTCAGTCCACAACGCCGAAGCCAAGTGATACGCAACGAAGCGGATTAACGAGGCGACGAGGCTAACGAACCGCACACAAACAATGGAATACATCCATTCGCATGCAGAATCAAGCTAACGGTTCGGTGAGTCAACGAGTCATCCAACCATAGAACGGATTTGAACTCAAATCACCAAAGCGGATTTACTGCCATATTGGGATTCATACTGTCAAATCAGAGTCCGGATCAACAACGAAGCAGGTTTACTGCCAAATCAGGATTCAAATCAACAAATCAGAGTCCAAATCAACCATGAGACCGGAAAAAATGGCAAAACCCAAACACCAAGAGGACTCGACCAAAACCGAGCCACCTATGGGTGACCGACCCAGATCTGTGCCAAAGCACAGATCTGAGAGCCTATAAATAGACCCTTGAGTGCTTATTTTGGGAGGTTGGAATTTTGGACGGCGAAGCTCTGCTGGATTGAAGGCTCAAAACTTAAAAAGATTAAAGCTTTGGAACTTTGAGGACTTGGAGATATCAGATCTGGTTCTTGGCGATCATCCACGCCAAATAAGGCAGGAGTTCGAGAGAGATCAGATCTGAGATCTACGCAGTTTCCCTCCGGATCAAAGCTTGGCCTTTGATCCCGAGAACTAAAAGGCTATTATTTCCTTGGCGAAATAGTACCCTCGGCTGTTATTTCCTTTGTGAAATAACACCCATCATACTGTGTAGATCCGACCGGATCTAGATCGCGCGGTGGTCCACGGATAAACCCCGGCGCAGGCAAAGAACCCACACAAGCGAGTGACCGCAAAACAGGAACTCGCTATTCGTTCAACAAAAGAGAAAAGTTGTAATTTTTATTTCTTTTTCTTTGATTTCGTTGTAACCGGATCTTATAAAAAGACCGGATCTTTTTGTAACCGATAAACGATTACTTGAGAAAAACAATGAATTCAATGAAGAAAGCAATTTTTCCCGCGAACACATGTATTTGAGTGTTTTTGCAAAATGATGAGTTTTCACTATTAGAAAGTGTAATTCTAAAAATTCTTTTTGTAACATATTTATTATCATGTTTATAAACATTTTCCAAAGTTTTATATTTTTTTGAATTTATTTGCTATTTTTAAATGCACTTTAAAAGTTAATTTTTGGACATGCACAGTCTCTGTGCATGTTCATAAGTCGACTTATCAGGTTAGATAAGTTGACTTATGAACTCCTCTAGAAAGTGTATTTAGTCTCTAGCAAGTTGACTTATATAACAAAGCAAGTCGACTTATAGCAAGTCGACTTATGTTCCCAGACAAGTCGACTTATGAGTTGCTTTTCAGTTTGATTTTTTTTTCTTTTGCAAGTCAACTCATGTGAACTATTAAGTCGATTTATACCAAGTCGAATTATGACACTGTTAAGTCAACTTATAAATCTGACCGTTGCACAGTAATGACTATTTCTAGATTTTGTATATTTTAATGATTTTTATGGGGTTTTAGGGTTTTCTTGGGCTGGTTTCTTCCACCCTATATATACCCCATTTCATTTAACATTTCTAACCATCCAAGAGAATTTTTAAACAAGTTTAAGAAAGTTTCTAAAAGTGTTTAAGGGTTTCAAAGTTTGTTTACAAGTTTATTTGTGAAGAAATTTTCACAAGAGCTTGAGGAGATCATCATTTTTGTTTGGGCATTCAACTCATCTCTCTCTCTTGTATCATCTTTAGAGAAGTATTTCTAAACTCAATCTAGATTTACATTTATATATAATTTTTTGATTATCATTTTATTAAGCTAGAGTTTATATTGAGTTTAGTTTTGATTTTATTCTCTTTGTTACACACACCCACTTGAGCTTTTAGTTTTTTCATACATAGTATATTAGGATTGTGAGATTGTAACATTGAGTTGAGCTTAATTGAGTTCTCACATTTTTTAGAGAACAATCATTAATTATTAAGTGTTAATTTGTGAGGTTCATATTGTATTGCATAAGTACACCAAGAGGAGTGTAGAGGTGAGAGACGTGGTCGGTCCCAAGAGGAGTGACATTGGTAGTAAAGTCTAGGGAGAGGTTGTAAATCCGAGCACTTGAGGGACACACGTGAAAGGCCAACACTTGAGGTGGTATTTGTGTAGTTACATTATGAGTGATTGTGAACGTTAATCGGTGAGCGTTAAAAACCGATATTGTGTAGTGTAAACATTTTCGAGTGAGCGTTGAAAACCCAGTGTGATAGTAGATTTCTCTCTGGGAGTGGGAAGCGAAGACGTAGGACGGAAGGTCGAAACTCCGTGATCATATTGCTTGTTTGAGTTTGCATTGGTGCACTCTTTTTTGTTCATCTTATTTAGCCACCTCTTTGTTTATTTTGTCCACTATTTTATTTACCCTTGTTTATATTACTTATACTTGCATATATATCTTGTTTCATATCATATTTGTTAGGATATTTGTTAGTAAGTTTTTAATTGGTATTAAATTAGATTAGATTATCATAACCCTATTTACCCCCCTCTAGGGTTCTTTTTTAGTGGCATTAGGGTTTAACAATTAGTATCAGAGCTTGGTGCTCTTTGATTTAAGGTTTAATCACCTTGAGTTAAAGATCCAAGTTATCTTTTTTGTGTTAATCTAGTTTTGAGATTCATTTTTATCTTGCTTGCATATTTTTATAATTATGAATATGTATGTTGTATCTTGTTTAGACTATGATCCTAGTATTGCTCCTAAATTCTATGCTTTCCCCTATGACCAATGATGTTCTAGATTTAATATATTTGTTAACTCTAGATATTTTGATTTATGGAAAATAATTGATAATGCTTATATTGTACTCACTTCGGATAAATCCAAGTGGAGTAAAAATAATAAAAGAATGTTTAATATGAACAAGCTTTTGTTAGAATTCTTGATTAATGCTTTTGATTCATCCATTTCTAACAAGTTTGTTCATTTTGATAGCACTTATACATTATGGAAATTTATAGAAGCACATCAAGGGAACTTGGAGGCGATCCGATAAGCTTTGGTGGCTTCCTCTTCAAGTTCTATTAGAGCATCATGCACTCGTCCACTAGGGGATAATCCTAGTGTAGTAAGTGATTCCGAATCCGAATGTGATTTATCTATAGATGAACTCGCTTGTGATTATTACATGTCTATACTAAATTGCAACAAAACTTTGTAAATTTAAAAAGTAAGCATGCTAGTTTAAAATCTGATCATGAGTCGCTAGCTTCCAAATTTGATGTCATTACAAAAAAAAATGCTATGCTTATGAAAAACAATGACATGTTAAGTTTAGAAAATGAAAAATTAATATCTTCTATAGCTAGCTTATCTCATGAGAAAGAAAATGACATGTTAGAAGTAGAAGCTACTAAAAATAATTTAAATTTATTTTTGAATAAATATGTTTGCTTTACTTCTAATAACAATGCTTGTGGACAAATGATGAGTTGAATCTTATTAAGGAACGCATATCATCTTTATGTTCAACCCTTAATTCATGCATTGTTAATCATAATAAGATTAAGGATATATGTGCCAAGTCTAGTGCAAATAAGTCAAAATCATCCACTCATTATGCACACATAAATAGCAAAATTTATAAATATTCCATTTGCGGCCGAAAAGGCCATCTAGCTAAATTTTTCTATGATGCACACAAACACAAGAATGTTAATGCTCCTTGTGCATCCCATTTAGTTTCTTCATCATGAACACATACACATTCATAGGCTCATACTCACAAAGCTCATCATAAGCATGCTAATGTGTTTAAATGTGATTTTTGTGGTAGGTTTGGTCATTTGAATAAATTTTATTTTGATTTCAAAAGAGTTTTACATTTGTAAAATAAATTTAAAAGACCATCCATGTTTGCAAATGTTTCCCGTGCACGAGTTAATGGTCCACAAAAATAAATGAGTCTCTTTTATTGCACATATTACAATCGGAAGGGTCATTTATAAGATTATTGTTATGACCGGATTAGTACATAAAATACGCCTAAAAGGGATCATAACCCTAGGGCATTAAGTTTTCATGATAAGGGTCATGTCCCTAAATTCTTTGATAACAAGAATACTTGGGTACCAAAATAAATTTCATTTTTAAACAAAAAATTTTATGTGTTTTTATTTATTTTTCCATTTATTGGTTTTGAAAAACATGTTTTTGAAATTGTTTTGAAAAAAAAACAAATTTTATGTCAAGACTTTGTTTTTCATGTTTTTCATTCTTTTGGCTTTGATTGTCATGAGAGGTCTGTGTTTAATCAACCCCGGGTTTATTGGGTGTTTATTTCCTAAATCATATTGACCGGGTGCTATATGTTTATATGGGTTAGAACAAGCTTAAGGGCTTGATATGGTTGCCTCTCTTGTCTTTTATTCGAAAATTGATATTGTTTTGGTTTCATGTGATTTCTTTTGATTTATGGTTTCATATGAGTGATTTGTTTTCATGTGAAAACTTTTTTCATGACTCTCATGTTTTTCCTTCTTTTGATTCCATAAATATACTTTATACATGTTTTTTAGGTTTTTGCCTTGAGACACACTTTTTGATATTGATATATCAATATGTGTTCTCATGGTCTTGATGTATGTGAGTTATGATTAGCATGTTTTTCATCTATGCTTGCTCATATATATTTGCCTTGGTCATTATTGCATATATTCATTAAGGCTTTTTGATAGGGGGAGCTATTCTTTATTATTTGTTTTTATACTCACCATGCTTATAGGTAGGGGGGAGCTTTCGCTTTCCTATTTCTTTTATATACCTATTTTTTATGTTGCCAAAGGAGGAGAAATATGTGAGTATATTTATGTTTATGAGTATTATGCTTTATTGTATATTTTTTATACTCCTTCTGTAAATTGTTTGTCATTATCAAAAAGGAGGAGATTGTTGGCCTTTTGCTTTGATGGTGTTTTTAACAAATATTTTACAACTAATATTGTTTGTCTAGTGTTTGTGTTTTTATTTATTCTAGGCAAACAATATGTTAGAGGTTGGATGGAATCGAGCTTTCACGATCATATCCAATGGAGGTTAGAGGAATATTGGTATGAACCAATTTAATTTAAGTCAAGATCCCAGTTCAAGCTTCATCTGTAAGTTTACCAAGAAGAGCTCATTGAAGATCAATATTTCTTAGGTAAATTAGTTTAGGTGTTATATTATGTGTGTTCAATACTTTAAGCTCAATCACATACACACATACAAGTTTTGGTTTCTTATATATATAGTTTTATCTATATATATATATATATATGTGTGTGTGTGTGTGTGTGTGTGTGTGTGTGTGTGTGTGTGTGTGTGTGTGTGTTTGTGTATATACATACACACATTTTGATTTTTTGTTTTCAAGTTTATATAAATATAAATTTATGAAAATATTGTGTTATTAGTTTATGGACTTAATAATCATTGTATACATCTTTTATTAAGTCTATAAAGTCATTTTATAAGGTTTCAAAACTTTTTTTTAAGTCAAAAATAAAAAAATCAAGTGTTTATACGAACATGTATTTGAGTGTTTTTGCTAAATGATGAGTTTTCACTATTAGGAAGTGCAATTCTAAAAATACTTTTTATAACATGTTTATTATCATGTTTATAAACATTTCCCAAAGTTTTATATTTTTTTGAATTTATTTGCTATTTTTAAATGCACTTTAAAAGTCAATTTTTGAACATGCACAGTCCTTGTGCATGTTCATAAGTCGACTTATGAACTCCTCTAGAAAGTGCATTTAGCCTCTGGCAAGTCTACTTATGAGCATACATCTAGACACGTACATATCTGAGCATACATCAAACTCCCTAATGTCGATGAATAGAGGCTCTTCTATATTTCCTTTTCCTCATAAGCATTTTTAGAGCATTGTTTGAGACTAAACTTGTCTCCCTTATCCACAAGAGTATCACTTGGTTTACAATCTTGCATGCCATTGAAAGTACCCTAATGACACTAGGAAAGATCCCTAGAGGGGGGGGGAGGGGGGGGGAAGTTAATTGAGTTTCGGACTCGAGTGGAGAAGTAGCTTGGACTTTAGGTGAAAAGACTCAGGAGTGACAGAGGAGGAGAGTACTGATCTAATTGACAGACCCGGGGGGGGGGGGGGGGGGGGGGGGGGGGGGGGTGAATATGATTTATGCTAATCTAATCTGATTTAATATCAATTAAAAACTTATTAACAACTATCCTAGCAAATAAGATATGCAATGAGATATATGCAAGGATAAGCAATATAAACAAGGGTAAACAAATAGTCTAAACAACATAGTGGACAAACTAAATAATGAGACAATGACGATATGAGCAATGAGCACAAGTATAAATGAACACCAATGCAAACTCAAACACAATCAAATGATCACGGAGTTCGGACGTTCCGTCCTACGTCTCTACTCCCCACTCCCGATGAGAAATCCACTACACAACCGGGTTTTCAACGCTCACCCGAATAACGTATTACACCTCACAATTCGGATTTCTATCTCACCGAAAACTTTACAATTACTCACAATGTAAACACACTAACTATCACCTCAAGTGTTAGTCTCTAGCCTGTGTCTCCCTCAAGTGTTAGGAATTACAACCTCTCTCTAGGCATTACCACCTACCCCACTCCTCTTGGGACGACCACGTCTCTCACCACACACTCCTCTCGGTGTACTAGTGCAATACAAAGTGAACCTCACAATTAAGCACTCAAATCAACAAATGATTTGTTCTCTAAACAAGGTGAGAACACAATATAAGCTCACACTCTAAGTCACAAACCCACAACCCAAATTATACTATGAATGTAAATACAATAAGCTCAATAGGTTGTGTGTGAATAAAGAGATAAATAAATCAAAACTAAACTCAATGTAAATCTAGATTATGGAAATTAAGTTCAAACATATAAATAGCTAGAAATAGAGTTTAGAAAAACTTCTCTATAGATCAAGAGAAAGAGGGAGAAGAGTTGGATGCTCAAACACAATAGATGATCTCCACTTGCTCTTGTAAAATTCTCTTCACAAACAAAACTCTTAAACACTCTTTTAAACAAACTAAAACAAACTTTAAACCCTTGTTAAACTTATTTTAAAACATTCTTGGTTCTTAAAATAGAGGTAGGTATAATAGGGTATTTATAGGAAACCCCAAAGATCAAGAAACCCTAGCAAAAAGATCAAAAAACCAAAACATGACAAAGGCTGAAAAAACTAGCCGTTATGCCATCAGTCGAATGACGGTTTCCATCAGTCGACTGATGAGGTGACCGTTAGAGACATTTTTCAGCTCATCAGTCGACTGACGACCTTATCAGTCGACTAATGATCTCATCAGTCGGCTGGTCAGTCGACCAAAACAAAACAAAAACTTTTTGACATTCCAGGTGATTTCTTCAGTCGACTCATCAGTCGACTGATGTCATCAGTCGACTGACCCGTCGACTGATAACAAGTAATCAACCTGTTTTAAAACGAAAATCTGATTTTTAAACCTCTTTTAAAAATAGCAAATAAAATCAGAAAAATGTAAAACTTTGGGGAATGATTGTAAGCATGATAATATACATGTTACAAAAACTGGTATTCAGAAAACACCTCCCAAAAGAGAAATTTTTTATTTTACAAGATAGTCCAAAATATGTAAATGAAAAACACTTGTTTTTTACATTGGACATAAACCATGTTTTGAAACTTTATAAACTGATTTTATAGACTAAATAAAAGATGTATGTTATGATTGTTAAGTCTATAAACTAATAACTCAATACTATGCAAAAATGAGGTTTTGCACAATATGCATTTAACAAATATGAAACATGTATATATATGTAAACAATAATATATGTTTCATATTTATATAAACTTGTAAACTATAAAACCAAAACTTGTATATATATATATACATAACTATATATATATACATAGAAACCAAATAAAATGTGTGTGTATATGATATTGAGCTTAGAGTACTTAACACACATAATATAAAACATAAACTAAATTACCCAAGCTTGATGAAGGTCTTCAATGAGCTCGACTTGGTAAACTTGCGTATGAAGCTTGAACTTGGATCTTCAACTTGAATTGCATAGGCTTCAACCACTATTCCGCTAACCTCCATTGGATATGATCGTGAAATGCTCGATTCCATCCATCCTCCAACATATTGTTTGTCTAGAATAAATATAAAACACAAACACTAGACAAACAACATTAGGAATTATTTGTAATCATCAAAACAAGATTAGAAGATGTAGGCACATAACATGAGACCTAACAATCTCCCCTTTTTAATGATGATAAACATCCTACACAAAGAGTATATAAGATAAGCAATAAAGCACAATACTCTTAAAATATACTCACAATCCACTTATTTCTCCCTCTTTGGCAACATCAAAATAGGGAAACAAAAGAATAAGAGAGCGAAAGCTCCCTCGACAAATAAGCACGGTGAGTATAAAACAAATATAGGAAAAAGCTCCCCCTATCAAAATGTCTTAGGGAATATATGCAATGAATACTAAGGCATACATATGTGAGCAAATATAGAAATAGAAAAACATGCTAGGTACAACTCACATACAAAAACACAATGAGAACGCATATTAATATGTCATTATGAAATAATGTCTCGTTATACAAACATAAAAACCATGTTTAAAAGTAGATATATGAAATCAAAAGAAAAAGAACATGAGAATCATGCAGAAAGTTTTCAAATAAAAACAAATCACTCAAATGAAATCATAAATTACATTAAATCATCTAAAAACATAAAACCAAACCATCATTGATTTTCAAAAAGTAAGAGAGTCAACCATATCAAGCTCTTAAGCTTGTTTCAACCCATATAAACATTTTAGTACCCGGTAACATTATTTGGGAAATAAACACTCAATAATTCAGGGGGTTATATAAATACAAACCTCTAAACAAAAATTAAAACTAATAATCAAGAAAACAAAAGAATTGATCAAAGAAAAAATATTTTCATATTCAAAAAAAAATTTAAAATATAATTTTCAAAACCAAGAAAAATAAAAAATAAAAAATAATACAATTCTTGATTTTAAAAAGATTTTGGCATCCAAGCATTCTTGGTGCCGGATTGGTTAGGGACATGACCTTTATCATTCAAGCTCAAAGCCCTAGGGTTATGAACCCACTTGGACGCATGTGGTGCACGAATATGATCATAACAAAAATTACTCAAATGACCCTTCCAATTACAATAAGTATAATAGAAAGGAAGCATTTGCTTATGTTAACCAAACGGTTGTGCACGGGATTCATTTGCAAAAATAGATGGTCTTATAATTTATTTTGCAAATGAGAAACATTTTTAAACAATGATCTATTTGAAACATATTACAACTTAGAAGCTTTTTGCATATCATAACAAAATTTTACAAGATGTCCAAACCTACCACAAACATCACATTTAAAAATATGTGGTCTACTAGAAACATTTGACAAACAAGATTTTCTTTTCAAATCAAAATAATATTTGGCCAAATGACCAAAAAGACAACAAGGATCACATTGATACACATGAGCATGCTTATGATGTACTTTATGTGCATGTGTGTGTACATGTGATGAAGAAAACTTATGAGATGCACAAAAGGAATTAATATGAGCCTTAGTGGGTTTATGTGCATCATAGCAAAATTAAGCAAGGTGATCTTTTCGGCCGCAAATTGAACACTTGTAAACTTTGCTATATATGTGTGCATAATGAATGGATGATTTTGCATTAGACTTGGCACACATATCCATAAGTTTCTTATGATTATTAATGCATATAGTTAGAGTTGAATATAAAGAAGAAATACGGTTTTCAACATTGTTCAACTCATCATTGGGCATATTAGCATTAACATTAGAAGTGGAACTTAAATAGTCATTTATGAAAGAAGCAGTATCATTTTTTATGTTCTCTACTTCTAATATGACATTATTTTTAGCATGAGATAAGCTAGTGATGGATGAGGTTAATTTTTTATTTTCCAAATTTAACAAGTCATTGTTTTCTTTAAGCATAGTATTTTCTTTTGCAATAACGTCAAATTTGGAAGCTAGCTTCTCATGGTCGGATTTCAAATCAACATGCTTGCTTTTTAAATTTACATAATTATGATGCAATTTGTTATAGGCATGCAATAATTTTTTAGAAGCACACGTAACATCATCACTAGATACATTATTAATGAATTCGAACTCACAAACCTCACTAGGGCTATCGCTTAGTGCTCGTGTGCTTGATGCTCCATTGGAACTTGAAGAGGAAGCCTCCAAAGCTTGTCGGATCGCCTCCAAGTCCCCTTGATGTGCTTCAATAAATTTTCATAAGGTGTAAGCACTATCAAAATGAACAAACTTGTTAGATATAGATGAATCAAAAGCATTTAGCAAATATTCTAACAAAATCTTGTTCATTGTAAAAAATCTTTTATTATTTTTACTTCACTTGGATTTCTCCAAAGTGAGCACAATATAAGCATCTTCAATAACTTCCCATAAATCAAAATGTCTAGATCTAACAAATATATTAAATCTAGAGCACCATTGGTTATAAGGGAAATTATCTATTCTAGGAGCAACATTAGGATCATAGACTAAACAAGGTGCACAATGCATGTCCATAATATCTATATGTCTATGCAAGAAAGATAACAATAAATCTCAAAATTAGATTAGCACACAAGATAACTTGGATCCTTAACTCAAGGTGGTTAGACCTTAAATCAAAGAGCACCAAGCTCTAATACCAAATGAAAATACTCTAATGCCACTAGGAAAGAACCCTAGAGGAGGGGGGGATGAATAGGGTTTACGCTAATCTAATCCGATTTAATGCCAATTAAAAACTTATTAACAACTATCCTAGCAAATAAGATATGCAATGAGATATATGCAAGGATAAGCAATATAAACAAGGGTAAACAAATAGTGTAAACAATATAGTGGACAAGCTAAATAATGAGACAATGGCGATATGAGCAACGAGCACAAGTATAAATGAACGCCAATGCAAACTCAAACATAATCAAATGATCACGGAGTTTGGACCTTCCATCCTACGTCTCCGCTCCCCACTCCCGAGAAGAAATCCACTACACAACCGGGTTTTCAACGTTCACCCGAATAACGTATTACACCTCACAATTCGGTTTTCTAGCTTACCGAAAACTTTACAATCACTCATAATGTAAACACACTAACTACCACCTCAAGTTTTGGTCTCTAGCCCGTGTCTCCCTCAAGTGTTAGGAATTACAACCTCTCTCTAGGCATTACCACCTACCCCACTCCTCTTGGGACGACCCCGTCTCTCACCAGACTCCTCTCGGTGTACTAGTGTAATACAAAGTAAACCTCACAATTAAGCACTCAAATCAACAAATGATTTGTTCTCTAAACAAGGTGAGAACACAATATAAGCTCACACTCTAAGTCACAAACCCACAACCCAAATTATACTATGAATGTAAATACAATAAGCTCAATAGGTTGTGTGTGAACAAAGAGATAAATAAATCAAAACTAAACTCAATGTAAATCTAGCTTATGGAAATTAAGTTCAAACATATAAATAGATAGAAATAGAGTTTAGAAAAACTTCTCTATAGATCAAGAGAAAGAGGGAGAAGAGTTGGATGCTCAAACACAATAGATGATCTCCACTTGCTCTTGTGAAATTCTCTTCACAAACAAAACTCTTAAACACTCTTTTAAACAAACTAAAATAAACTTTAAACCCTTGTTAAACTTGTTTTTAAACATTCTTGGTTCTTAAAATAGAGGTAGGTATAATGGGGTATTTATAGGAAACCCCAAAGATCAAGAAACCCCAGCAACAAGATCAAAAAACCAAAACATGACAAAGGCTGAAAAACTAGCCGTTATGCCATCAGTCGAATGACGGCTTCCATCAGTCGACTGATGAGGTGACCGTTAGAGACATTTTTCAGCTCATCAGTCGATTGAAGACCTTATCAGTCGACTGATGATCTCATCAGTCGGCTGGTCAGTCGATCAAAACAAAACAGAAACTTTTTGACATTCCAGGCGATTTCTTTAGTCGACTCATCAGTCGACTGACCCGTCGACTGATAACAAGTTATCAGCCTGTTTTGAAATAAAAAACTGATTTTTAAACCTCTTTTAAAAATAGCAAATAAAATCAGAAAAATGTAAAACTTTGCGAAATGATTATAAACATAATAATATACATGTTACAAAAACTGGTTTTTAGAAAACACCTCCCAAAAGAGAAATCTCTTTATTTTACATGATAGTCCAAAACATGTAAATGAAAATACTTGTTTTTGACATTGGACATAAACCATGTTTTGAAACTTTATAAACTGATTTTATAGACTTAATAAAAGATATATGTTATGATTGTTAAGTCTATAAACTAATAACTTAATACTATGCAAAAATGAGGTTTGCACAATATGCATTTAACAAATATGAAACATGTATATCTATGTAAACAATAAAATAGGTTTCATATTTATATAAACTTATAAACTATAAAACCAAAACTTGTGTATATATACATAACTATATATATATACATAGAAACCAAATAAAATGTGTGTGTATATGATATTAAGCTTAGAGTACTTAACACACATAATATAAAACCTAAACTAAATTACCCAAGCTTGATGAAGGTCTTCAATGAGCTCGACTTGGTAACTTGCATATGAAGCTTAAACTTAAATCTTCAACTTGAATTGCATAGGCTTCAACCACTTTTCCGCTAACCTCCATTGGATATGATCGTGAAATGCTCGATTTCATCCATCCTCCAACATATTGTTTGCTTAGAATAAATATAAAACACAAACACTAGACAAACAACATTACGAATTATTTGTAATCATCAAAACAAGATTAGAAGATGTAAGCTCATAACATGAGACCTAACAATCTCCCCTTTTTTAATGATGATAAACAATCTACACAAAGAGTATATAAGATAAGCAATAAAGCACAATACTCTTAAAATATACTCACAATTTATTTGTTTCTCCCCCTTTGGCAACATCAAAATGGGGAAACAAAAGAATAAGAGAGCGAAAGCTCCCCCTACAAATAAGCACGGTGAGTATAAAACAAATATAGGGAAAAGCTCCCCCTATCAAAATGTCTTATGGAATATATGCAATGAATACTAAGGCATACATATGTGAGCAAACATAGAAATAGAAAAACATACTAAGTACAACTCACATACAAAAAGACAATGAGAATACATATTGATATGTCATTATGAAATAATGTTTCATTATACAAACAAAAAAACCATGTTTAAAAGTAGATGTATGAAATCAAAAGAAAAAGAACATGAGAATCATGCAAAAAGTTTTTAAATAAAAACAAATCACTCAAATGAAATCATAAATTACATTAAATCATCTAAAAACATAAAACCAAACCATCATTGATTTTCAAAAAGTAAGAGAGGTAACCATATCATGCTCTTAAGCTTGTTTCAACCCATATAAACATTTTAGTACCCGGTAAACATGATTTGGGAAATAAACACTTAATAAATCCGGGGGTTATATAAATACAAACCTCTCAACAAAAATTAAAACTAATAATCATGAAAACAAAAGAATTGATCAAAGAAAAATTGTTTTCATATTCAAAAAAAATTTTAAAACACAATTTTCAAAACCAAGAAAAATAAAAAATAAAAAATAATATAATTCTTGGTTTTAAAAAGATTTTGGCACCCAAGCATTCTTGGTGCCAGATTGGTTAGGGACATGACCCCTATCATTCAAGCTCAAAGCCCTAGGGTTATGAACCCACTTGGGTGCATGTGGTGCACTGACACGGTCATAACAAAAGTTACTCAAAAGACCCTTCCGATTGCAATAAGTACAATGGAAAGGAAGCATTTGCTTATATTGACCAAACGGTTGTGCACGGGATTCATTTGCAAAAATAGATGGTCTTATAAATTTATTTTGCAAATGAGAACCATTTTAAAACAATGATCTATTTGGAACATATTGCAACTTAAAAGCTTTTTGCATATCATAACAAAATTTAGCAAGATGTCCAAACTTACCATAAACATCACATTTAAAAACATGCGGTCTACTAGTAACATTAGACAAACAAGATTTTTTTTCAAATCAAAACAATATTTGGCCAAATGACCAAAATGACCACAAAGATCACATTGATACACATGAGCATGCTTATGATGTACTTTATGTGCATGTGTGTGTACATGTGATGCAGAAAACTTATGAGATGCACAAAAGGAATTAATATGAGCCTTAGTGGGTTTATGTGCATCATAGCAAAATTTAGCAAGGTGACCTTTTCGGCCGCAAATTGAACACTTGTAAAATTTGCTATATATGTGTGCATAATGAATGGATGATTTTGCATTAGACTTGGCACACATATCCACAAGTTTCTTATGGTTGTTAATCAATGTAGTTAGAGTTGAATATAAAGAAGAAATACGGTTTTTAACATTGTTGAACTCATCATTGGGCATATTAGCATTAACATTAGAAGTGGAACTTAAATAGTCATTTATGAAAGAAGCAGTATCGTTTTTTATGTTCTCTACTTCTAATATGACATTATTTTTAGCATGAGATAAACTACTGATGGATGAGGTTAATTTTTTATTTTCTAAATTTAACAAGTCATTGTTTTCTTTAAGCATAGTATTTTATTTTGCAATGACATCAAATTTGGAAGCTAGCTTCTCATGATCGGATTTCAAATCAACATGCTTGCTTTTTAAATTTACATAATTATGATGTAATTTGTTATAGGCATGCAATAATTTTTTAGAAGCACACGCAAGTTCATCACTAGATACATTATTAATGAATTCGAGCTCGCAAACCTCACTAGGGCTATCGCCTAGTGCTCGTGTGCATGATGCTCCATTGGAACTTGAAGAGGAAGCCTCCAAAGCTTGTCGGATCGCCTCCAAGTCCCCTTGATGTGCTTCAATAAATTTTCATAAGGTGTAAGCACTAACAAAATGAACAAACTTGTTAGATATAAATGAATCAAAAGCATTTAGCAAATATTCTAACAAAATCTTGTTCATTGTAAAAAATCTTTTATCATTTTTACTCCATTTGGATTTCTCCAAAGTGAGCACAATATAAGCATCTTCAATAACTTCCCATAAATCAAAATGTCTAGATCTAACAAATATATTAAATCTAGAGCACCATTGGTTATAGGAGAAATTATCTATTCTAGGAGCAACATTAGGATCATAGCCTAAACAAGGTGCATAATGCATGTCCATAATATCTATATGTCTATGCAAGCAAGATAACAATAAATCTCAAAATTAGATTAGCACAAAAGATAACTTGGATCCTTAACTCAAGGTGGTTAGACCTTAAATCAAAGAGCACCAAGCTCTGATACCAAATGAAAATACTCTAATGCCACTAGGAAAGAACCCTAGAGGGGGGGGATGAATATGGTTTACGCTAATCTAATCCGATTTAATGCCAATTAAAAACTTATTAACAACTATCCTAGCAAATAAGATATGCAATGAGATATATGCAAGGATAAGCAATATAAACAAGGGTAAACAAATAGTGTAAACAATATAGTGGACAAGCTAAATAATGAGACAATGGCGATATGAGCAATGAGCACAAGTATAAATGAACGCCAATGCAAACTCAAACATAATCAAATTATCACGGAGTTCGAACCTTCCGTCCTACGTTTTCGCTCCCCACTCCCGAGGAGAAATCCACTACACAACCGGGTTTTCAACGCTCACCCAAATAACGTATTACACCTCACAATTCGGTTTTCTAGCTCACCGAAAACTTTACAATCACTCACAATGTAAACACACTAACTACCACCTCAAGTTTTGGTCTCTAGACTGTGTCTCCCTCAAGTGTTAGGAATTACAACCTCTCTCTAGGCATTACCACCTACCCCACTCCTCTTGGGACGACCCTGTCTCTCACCACACACTCCTCTCGGTGTACTAGTGCAATACAAAGTGAACCTCACAATTAAGCACTCAAATCAACAAATGATTTGTTCTCTAAACAAGGTGAGAACACAATATAAGCTCACACTCTAAGTCACAAACCCACAACCTAAATTATACTATGAATGTAAATATAATAAGCTCAATAGGTTGTGTGTGAACAAAGAGATAAATAAATCAAAACTAAACTCAATGTAAATCTAGCTATGGAAATTAAGTTCAAACATATAAATAGCTAGAAATAGAGTTTAGAAAAACTTCTCTGTAGATCAAGAGAAAGAGGGAGAAGAGTTGGATGCTCAAACACAATAGATGATCTCCACTTGCTCTTGTGAAATTCTCTTCACAAACAAAACTCTTAAACACTCTTTTAAACAAACCAAAACAAATTTAAACCCTTGTTAAACTTGTTTAAAACATTCTTGGTTATTAAAATAGAGCTGGGTATAAGGGGATATTTATAGGAAACCCCAAAGATCAAAAAATCCCAGCAAAAAGACCAAAAAACAACAACATGACAAAGGCTGAAAAAACTAGCCGTTATGCCATCAGTCAAATGACGACTTCCATCAGTCGACTGATGAGCTGACCGTTAGAGGCATTTTCCAGCTCATCAGTCGACTGACGACCTTATCAGTCAACTAATGATCTCATCAGTCGACTGGTCAGTCGATCAAAATAAAACAGAAACTTTTTAACATTTCAGGCGATTTCTTCAGTCGACTCATCAGTCGACTGATGTCATCAGTCGACTGACCCGTCGACTGATAACAAGTTATCAGCCTGTTTTGAAACAAAAATATAATTTTCAAACCTCTTTTAAAAATAGGAAATAAAATCAGAAAAATATAAAACTTTAGGAAATGATTGTAAGCATGATAATATACATGTTACAAAAACTGATTTTCAGAAAACACCTCCCAAAAGAGAAATCTTTTTATTTTACAAGATAGTCCAAAATATGTAAATGAAAAACACTTGTTTTTGACATTGGACATAAACCATGTTTTGAAACTTTATAAACTGATTTTATAGACTTAATAAAAGATGTATGTTATGATTGTTAAGTCTATAAACTAATAACTCAATACTATACAAAAATGAGGTTTTGCACAATATGCATTTAACAAATATGAAACATGTATATATATGTAAACAATAATATAGGTTTCATATTTATATAAACTTGTAAACTATAAAACCAAAACTTGTATATATATACATAACTATATATATATATATATATACATAGAAACCAAATAAAATGTGTGTGTATATGATATTGAGCTTAGAGTACTTAACTATATATATATATACATAGAAACCAAATAAAATGTGTGTGTATATGATATTGAGCTTAGAGTACTTAACCCACATAATATAAAACGTAAGCTAAATTACCCAAGCTTGATGAAGGTCTTCAATGAGCTCGACTTGGTAAACTTGCGTATGAAGCTTGAACTTGGATCTTCAACTTAAATTGCATAGGCTTCAACCACTATTCCGCTAACCTCTATTGGATATGATCGTGAAATGCTCGATTCCATCCATTCTCTAACATACTGTTTGCCTAGAATAAATATAAAACACAAACACTAGACAAATAACATTAGGAATTATTTGTAATCATCAAAACAAGATTAGAAGATGTTGGCTCATAACACGAGACCTAATAATCTCCCTCTTTTTAATGATGATAAACAATCTACACAAAGAGTATATAAGATAAGCAATAAAGCACAATACTCTTAAAATATACTCACAATCCACTTGTTTCTCCCCCTTTTGCAACATCAAAATGGGGAAACAAAAGAATAAGAGAACGAAAGCTTCCCCCACAAATAAGTACGGTGAGTATAAAACAAATATAGGAAAAAGCTCCCCCTATCAAAATGCCTTATGGAATATATGCAATAAATACTAAGGCATACATATATGAGCATATATAGAAATAGAAAAACATGCTAGGTACAACTCACATATAAAAAGACAATGAGAACGCATATTGATATGTCATTATGAAATAATGTCTCATTATACAAACATAAAAACCATGTTTAAAAGTAGATATATGAAATCAAAAGAAAAAAAACATGAGAATCTTGCAAAAAGTTTTCAAATGAAAACAAATCACTCAAATAAAATCATAAATTACATTAAATCATCTAAAAACATAAAACCAAACCATCATTGATTTTCAAAAAGTAAGAGAGGTAACCATATCAAGCTCTTAAGCTTGTTTCAACCCCTATAAACATTTTAGTACCCGGTAAATATAATTTGAGAAATAAACACCCAAGAAATCCGGGAATTATATAAATACAAATCTCTCAACAAAAATTAAAACTAATAATCATGAAAACAAAAGAATTGATTAAAGAAAAATTGTTTTCATATTAAAAAAATTTTTAAAACATATTTTTCAAAACCAAGAAAAATAAAAAATAAAAAATAATATAATTCTTAGTTTTAAAAAGATTTTGGCACCCAAGAATTCTTGGTGTCAGATTGGTTAGGAACATGACCACTATCATTCAAGCTTAAAACCCTAGGATTATGAACCCACTTGGGTGCATGTGGTGCACTGACACAGTCATAACAAAAGTTACTCAAATGACCCTTCCGATTGCAATAAGTACAATGGAATGGAAGCATTTGCTTATATTGACCAAACGGTTGTGCACGGGATTCATTTGCAAAAATAGATGGTCTTATAAATTTATTTTGCAAATGAGAAACATTTTTAAACAATGGTCTATTTGGAACATATTGCAACTTAGAAGCTTTTTGTATATCATAAGAAAATTTAGCAAGATGTCCAAACCTACCACAAACATCATATTTAAAAACATGTAGTCTACTAGAAACATTTGACAAACAAGATTTTTTTTTTTCAAAACAAAACAATATTTGGCCAAATGACCAAAACGACCACAAAGATCACATTGATACACATGAGCATGCTTATGATGTACTTTATGTACATGTGTGTGTACATGTGATAAAGAAACCTTATGAGATGCACAAAAAGAACTAGTATGAGCCTTAGTGGGGTTATGTGCATCATAGCAAAATTTAGAAAGGTGACTTTTTCAGCCGTAAATTGAACACTTGTAAACTTTGCTATATATGTGTGCATAATGAATGAATGATTTTGCATTAGACTTGTCACACATATCCACAAGTTTCTTATGGTTGTTAATGCATGTAGTTAGAGTTGGATATAAAGAAGAAATATGGTTTTTTACATTGTTCAACTCATCATTGGGCATATTAGCATTAACATTAGAAGTGGAACATAAATAGTCATTTATGAAAGAAGCAATATCATTTTTTATGTTCTCTACTTCTAATATGTCATTATTTTTAGCATGAGATAAGCTAGTGATGGATGAGGTTAATTTTTCATTTTCTAAATTTAAAAAGTCATTGTTTTCTTTAAGCATAGTATTTTCTTTTGCAATGATATTAAATTTGGGAGCTAGCTTCTCATGATCGGATTTCAAATCAACATGCTTGCTTTTTAAATTTACATAATTATGATGCAATTTGTTATAGGCATGCAATAATTTTTTAGAAGCACGCGCAAGTTCATCACTAGATACATTATTAATGAATTCAAACTCACAAACCTCACAAACCTCACTAGGGTATCGCCTAGTGCCCGTGTGCATGATGCTCCATTGGAACTTGAAGAGGAAGCCTCCAAAGCTTGTCGGATCGCCTCTAAGTCCCCTTGATGTGCTTCAATAAATTTCCATAAGGTGTAAGCACAATCAAAATGAACAAACTTGTTAGATATAGATGAATCAAAAGCATTTAGCAAATATTCTAACAAAATATTATTCATTGTAAAAAATCTTTTATCATTTTTTACTCCACTTGGATTTCTCCAAAATGAGCACAATATAAGCATCTTCAATAACTTCCCATAAATTAAAATGTCTAGATCTAACAAATATATTAAATCTAGAGCACCATTGGTCATAGGGAAAATTATCTATTCTAGGAGCAACATTAGTATCATAGCCTAAACAAGGTGCACAATGCATGTCCATAATATCTATATGTTGTTGGCCTTCTTATTTTGATGATGTTTAACAAATAATTTATTACTAATGTTGTTTGTCTAGTGTTTGTGCATTCCTATGTTTTGTAGACAAACAACGTAGTTGGAGGATGGATGGATTGCGCCATAACGACGATATCAAATGGAGGTTGGCGGAATTGTGGAGTGAAGCAACATGCAATTCAAGTTAAAGATCAAGTTCAAGCTTCAATCGCAAGTGTACCAAGTCAAGCTAAATTGAAGATCAAGATTTCTTGGGTAATGTAGTTTTAGATTTTATATTATGTGTGTTATATACTCTAAGCTCAATATTTCTACCAAGCACATTTTTTATTTCTTTGATATATATAAGTTAAAATATAATATACACAAGTTTTTGTTCTATAATAATATATAAGTTTTTATATAAATTATCGATAGACGTTTTGGTTTAACTGAGTTTTCGATTATATTGAAACATGAATAGAATGAAAAATAGCTATATTTTTCATGTTTATTATGCTATAATAGATTCACGCATTTTAACAAGCTTATATTTAATGAAATCCATGATTTAGTGTTTTTGAGCTATTTATTTGCTAGATATGCAATAATTATGGGTAAAATATGTATTCTAAGGTTATAGACTTGCATAAAAATAATTATATCTTTTATCAAGTTATATCAATTAATTTTCATAGGTTTCAAATTTTGTTTAAGTAAAAATATCCAAAAATATCATTTCAGTTTTTCATGTTTTTGGACTATTTTAGTAAAATGATGATATTTTTCATTTGGGAAGTCATTCATTTACGAACAGTCAATTGTAGCATTTATTATCATGTCTGTTACATCATTTTCCCTGCCAAACTTTAATTTTCTGATAGTTATGCTTGATATTTAAACATAGGTTTTAAATTTTAGCTCTAAAACCGAATTTTTTGGAATGTCAGTTTTCGGCCGAATTCCGTAGGTCGACCGGTATTGAATTCGTAGTATTAGTCAGGAGAGTTCATCGTCGATCGGCTCCGTCGACCGAGAGATTCAATCGTTCGACCGCAAGAATTTCGGTCAGAACCGGACGTTAACTTCGCAGAAAGTTTTCTTTGTGTTATTTGTTCTCATCGTCGACGACGGATTTCGGTTCGAACGACAAAAAAAATGTGACCTGTTGGACATTCTTAACGCTAGTTCTGAGCTAAGTTTTTCTGGAGCTTTTTTTGTCGTTTTTTGCTATGGTTTCTTGGCTGAGTTGTGAGAGGGTTATAATATCCCATTGTATTTCCAACTTCAAGCTATCCAGAGATTTGTTTTAAATAGTTTAACAACGGTTTCAAACTGATGTTTAGTGTTTGTTAGTTTGGTTAAAAGCTTTTAAGCGCAATTGAGGGGTTTGATTTTAAATTTAATTCAACAAGAAGCAATGGAAGATCATCCTTTGTGATGTTTGACGCTTCAATCTTCTCCTACTCTTTTGTCATCACATAGAGAAGTGTTCTATAACTCATCTAAGCAATTTTTATTTGATTATACTTTTCCATAGGTCTAGATTTATATTATTGAGCTTAGTTTAATTGTTTTTATTGATACTCTTGTTCTACAACGAAACACTGTTAGAGCTATAATTGTATATAGCTTCATAGTCATATTAGTGTGGGTTTGTGACATTGAGAGTATTACATGAGATCCACCTTGTTTTGAGAACAATCATGTTCATATTTGTGCTTTTGTAAGAATTCATTGTAATACACTTTAAAGCGATCATTTTGTTGGGCATCGGTTCGCCATCGTGGACTGTCGGGTTAAACCGAGTGAGGAGTGTAGTGGTGAAGTGGGGATCGGTCCAAGAGGATGCAAATCGTTACAGTGTCTCTAGGAGAGGTTGTAACCGAGCAGCTTGAGGGAGAACGCTAGTCAACAATTGTAGTGGGTGTAGAGTGTGATTGCTAGAGGTAAGTTGTAGAGTCTCTCGGCATCTCACCTAGATAAATGAAGTGGTGTAGAAGAATTCGGCCTTCCAAACGGATTGGTTTAGTAGACTCTCTCTCGCTCGCGCAGAACGTAACGGAAGGATCCGACTCGATGATATATGCTTGTATTGAGTGTGCTTTGTGCGTATCATTCATATTTATGTATCTACACCGCTAGTATCCATCTCGGTCATTACTAACATTATCTATAATACATGCCCACACTATTTTAGATTGTTTTTACGGCCTTAGTTTTGATAACTACCCTCCTATTGGAATACATTGCATCATCTCTTGTAGGATATACTTCTTGTTCATATGGTTATCTACGCTCATAATAGTTAGTTATTGTATTTTTTATACTTCCCAGGCAGACACTTGTTAAGAAATTTAATTGGGCATTAATCGGATTAGATTAGATAAGACCCCCTAATCACCCCCTCAACTATGTATCCGAGAGATGTCGTCTTATGATTTAACAGTCGTCTAATCCTGCTTGAATTAATAAGATCCCAAGTTAGCTTGTTTTGCTAATACTTTATTTTAGCTTTATTTGTATTCTGCTTACCTTTATTTATGATAATTGCATGGTTTAGTTATTAGTCTTATATGCTCCTAGATAGATAACTTTCCCACTATACCGCAATGGTGTTTGATTAAAACTTTTTGTTCATCAAGCTTTGAATTATGGGAAAAACTTAGAATGAGCTCTTATATTGTCCCATTGATTCTGGAAGAAATTCATAGTGGATAGATGATCATACGTATTTACAATGAACATATTATTGTAGAATATTTGCGATAAAATCTTTTTATAATTCATCTTGTCTAAACAATTGTTATTCATTTTTGATAGTGCTTATAAAACTTTGGAAACATTTATAGAAGCATCGATCAAGGCACTTTGTAGGCAAATGCCAATCGTAGTTTGAGGATTATTCTTACAATAGTGTGGAGCATCAATCATTCACGACGGCTACTGCGATAGCGCCTAGTGTGGTAAATGCGATTACGGACTCGAGTAGGTGATATAATCCATAGCAATTAACTCGCTATGTGCATGAAGGATAATAGCATCCATATAACTAAGTGTTAATAATATATTTTATAGATTTTGAAAATGCAAGCATGTTTAATTTTGAAATCCAATATGAGTTGGCTAGGTTTCTCAATTTGTATATCATTGCAAAATGAAAATCATTGTGAATTAAAGAAAACATGACTTATTAATATGAAAATGAAAAATTGACTTCATCTATTAATTACTTAACTCAGCTAATAATGATATCCATGATAAATAGAAACTATTAGAAATGCGAGTTTAAATTCTTTTAAAAAAGATAATAGTTTTAATCTACTTTCTATTTCCTGAAAACATGTATGAAAATGTTGAGTTGAGTCAAGTTAAAACAATCGCATACTTGTTTAGATTCACCTTCAAAACTGTATGGTAAAAGCAGTGATTAAGCTTGAAATAGTGTGCTAAGTCTCATGTACTTACATGCTTAAAATAATATTCGTCACAATGCACACATGTATAGCAAAATTATAAGCGTGCTGCATTTGTGGTGCGTTGAAAGGGATTATATCTATCTTTGCTATTATAGCATCAAAATACATAAATAGCAATATCAAATCTTTCTGTGCATCTCATAACGGCATTCAATTCTCAATAGCCCACATGCACATCAATCTCATAAAGTTCATCATATGCATGCTAATGTGTATTCATGTGATTCTTTGTGGTCGTTTTGGTCATTTGGACAAAAGATTTTGATTAATAAGAAATTAATTTGCAAATGTTTAGTAGAGCAACATACTTTTTAAATGTGATGTTTGTGGTAGAATTTTGGCCATATGGGCTATAGCTTTTGTTATGAAGTGAAAAATTTCAAAACTTGCCAACTTCTTTCAAGTAAACACCTTTGTTTTAATAAAGGTTTAATCAATTTGGCAAAAATAAATTTAAAAGCAATACTTTAATGCAAATGATTTTCGTGCACTGTCACTTGTCATACACAAATTCTTCACAGTGTTTATATGGCAGAATTGCAATGAAAGGGTCATTTGAATGAAATTTTTGATCGTGGCTAGTGACACCATATACTGCCAAGAAGGTTCATAACCTAGGCTTTGAGTTTGGTAATGAATAGGGTCATGTCCTAACAATACGGCCCAAGAAATGCTTGGTGCCAAATGTATAGTTGACAAGAACTTTAGTGGCTCTTTAAGTTTTTCTTTTTCTGGTTTTGTAAATGTATTAAAAATCTTTTTAGTTATTAAATCAATTTTTCTTTTATAAAACTCTTGTTTTCATAATTATTAGTCTTGATTTGAATGAGAGTTTGTGTATATAAAGCTCCGGATTTATTGGGTCTTACTCAATTCAGTTTACGGATGCTAAAAGAATATATGGTTGAACAAGCTAATGGCTATTGATATAATTGTTTTCTCTCTTAAAAATTGATGTTTTGATTTAGTTGTTTAATGAATATCATTGTAATTCACTTTATATGAATGATATTTATGTTTTGTGCTAACGGATCATCATTCTGAGCTTTATATAGTATTCTATGAGTGGATGTTATCAAAGTTAGTTAAAGAATATTTTTCTTTATGATCAACATTGTTTGATATAAACTTGATATGATTTATTTTTGTTGAATTGTTTTTCATTTGATAAATTTTTGCATTTATCCATGTTCTCTCTTTGATTTCATAAATCTAATGTCTTTATAATGGTTTTTACTATTTTTTGTGTTAATTGATACACTATTTTCATTTTGACAATTTATAATTGTTTCTGATTATCTTCATCTATGTGAGTAAATTTTTAGGCATATTCATTATGTCTTTTTTTTGCTCTTTATTTTATATATTCATATGCTTCTGCTAGTCGCAAATCCTATACTCTTTATTATTGACCTACTACCCCACACACACAAGGGAGCTTTGCTCTTGAATTGCCGTTGCCCCTATTTGATGTGTCAAAGGGGAGATATAATATTGTGATATTAACATTTATATGCAGTGTATATTGTATATTCATTCCTTCAATGCATATATTCTCTTTGTAAATGTTGTATCATCAAAAGGGTAGATTTTGACCTTCTGTTTTGATGAATTTTTAACAACATTATTACTAATGTGTTTGTTACTAGTGTTTATACATTCTCTATTTTGTATAACAAACAAACGTAGTTTGGAGGATGGATGTTACGCCATATACGAACGATTCTATGGAAGTTGGCGAATGTGGATTGAAGCACATGCAATTAAGTTACAAGATAAGTCAAGTTCATACCGAATGATCCAAGGTGCAGCTAATAATTGACAGATCAAGATTGCTTGGTAATGTAGTTTAGATTATTTATGTGTGTATATAACTCTAGCTAATATCTATACACACACTTTATTGATTTTTATTGTATATATATATAAGTTATATAATATAACAAGTTTGTTTCTATATATATTATATATAGTTTTATATATATAATATACGTTTTTGAGTTAATAGTTTTCGAGTTTATATTAAAAATGAATAGAATGCAAAAATACTATTTTGTTTCATGTTAATTATGCCCTAATATATGATTTTCATCCTTTACAAGTCTTATATTTAATAAATCAATTTAGGTTTTTGAATATATTGCATGAATCATGCAATTTATGAAAATATGTATTTCTAATTGTTTTTAGATTAACATAAGCACATATTATATATTTTTACAAGTCTTACAATATTTCATAAGGTTTAAAATGTGTTTAAGTCGAAAAATATAAAAATTAATTTCAGGTTTTCAATGTTTTAGACATTTGTAAAATAATGATATCCATTGGAAGTCCTTTCGAACACCAGTCATTGTAAGATTTATTATCATGTGCTAAAATCATTTCCCTAAAGCTTTAGCTTTTATCTGAATTATCTTTTGGTTATTTTAAACAGAGTTTAATAAAATTAGTCTAATAAACCGATTTTTCTGGAATGATCATGTTATTCGGTCGACCGTACGTGTCGACGGTCAATTGTCCTATCGTAGTATTTTTCCAGAGAGTCTCGTCGATTCGGTCGGTCGACGAGAGCTCAAATCGGTCGACGCAATTGATATTTCCGGTCAGCCGACGTTACCAAGAGTTATTCATTTGTGGTTTTTGTCTCATCGGTCGATCCCGGATTATTCGTCGAACCGAGGTACAATAGTACGTTGAAGTACTTCTAAGGTATTTCTTGAGCTAGTTTTCTGGGGCCTTTTGTCTTTTTGCTCTTGTTTCTTGGCTGAGTGTGAGAGATGTATAAATGAAGAATCGCGGCTTCTACAGCTAAATACACTAGCGGAAACATTATGTACAAAATATTCAAAGCATCGTAGAGCATGAAATATTCATATGATGTTCAATAACTAACATGATCCTTATTATTAAGTGAGCATACAAGAGTTTAAGTAATTACTTTCGTAGCTGATGATCCGATGAAGATCGATACCTAGCTTTTGCTTCCTTGTAGTAAAAATGCTCCTTGTAGTGGATTCTCCAAAGTCTTTCAGATGATGCTTGCTAAAATGGAGTTCTTCTTAACACAAGGCAAGAATCGCGCGGGGATTCTACAATCCTACTACTTCTTACTCAAAGATTGTCTAAGTTAGTAAAGAGGAGAGCTCTCTTATTCTCATGATGAAAAAACCTTAGTGCATTTTCATTAACCTTTCATAAGAAAAAGCTCTATATTTATAGAGTGAATTGTATATGAATGAATGACTCAATCTATGAATATGCAAAATATAAAAATAATAATTAATACAAGTGAGTATGTCATGAATCATTAAATCATACACTTCAAAAACGATTGTGGCTAATTAACAATGTTGCTCAACCATAATTACAACTAAGTACTCATCCATGATATATACATGATGTGTATTCTCATTAGAATCAATTATTATAATAATACAGTATTATAAATACGGTATAATATAATCATTTTAACTAATTAATCAACATATTACCAAATAAATAAATGACCAAAAGTCATGTTACGCAAAAATAACTAGTTGATAAAAATTAATTTTTATGGGAAAAAATCTGGAATTACATTTCCTCAGCCATAGCATTATGATTTTAACGTATAGCATTAGACTTTAGATGTATCAGGAAGAAATATATAGGTATCAATATACGCATCACTCCAAATCGTGTATTCATCGGATTCAATTAGCGTTGGTGATCTACGGCACTAAAAACTAAGTAGTAAGGATAATATCATAGTAAACAGAGTGCTAGCTACAACATAAAAACTACCGGGTATAAGTTGTATAAAGGTCTGCAAGATGCGTATCCAATTTTATAGACGCACTAATGAAACTGTACGTCGTCTCTATCGTCAAACAGATCAATCTATTGAAGCTAGGTATGGAAACTTCAAACCCTAATAACTTGGATTAGTCTTATTGAATATAAAACTAATAAACATTAGATAAACTGAACTTTCAGCTTTATCTTATTCACCTGGCCAGGATTCAGGTGATGTTATACAACATCTTCTTGGCATCACAGTTCCTATATGGAGAGGCACAATCCATTTTGGCATATCAATATATACATATTTTCGGGATTTACCACAAGACCGTTATGCAATACAATAAGACTGTGGTAGGTAAAATAATACTCTTTATGACCATATAAGAACACTCATAGCCTACAGGTCAGACTACATTATATTTATCACTGTGAGAAAGTTCTATTGACATTAATATATTACTAACAGATTTTTCGCAGTCGTTCAGTCAACCTTCACTAAATAGTCAACTGTATTACTGTATCTTGATGTTCTCACATGAAATGATCCTTTTAAAAGAAAAAAAAATTTTATTTGATCAATCTCCTTAAAAGGAGAAAATATGCATACCTATCTAAACAAGTGATGATTCCTACCAACATTACAATCAACTAGGAACTTTTAAATATACGTCGATCTACAGTTCTCTACGATCATATCCGAATGTAGATAATCTATATATTAATTCATAAGACTTATCTGATATTTAGAAATAAGATAATATCTGCCAAAGCATACATCATTTGAACAAGGGATTTTATATACTATTAGCCTCGTTTATATTTCTTTTAAACAGATAATTATACAATATGGTGTCAGAGCATCCTATAATCTAACATAACTCCACTTACTAAAGGCATTATAGTATGTCAACTCAAACTCCAACAGTTCCAATTGTGAACGAGCAATTCTTTAGTAAATGGACTGCTATATTATATTTGTGTCTACTCTTTAATTTGTCTCCCGAGATCAATATCTCCCTGAATCAAGTGATAACTTAATCCTCAGATGTGTCTGACTAATGTGAGATCGAGGTTACTTTGTAGAGCTATTGCAGCATTATTAACAAGTTAATAAGGTACTGATCTTAATAGTGTAAACACTTCCAGCTCTAAA
>NC_033795.1:37450607-37474960 GCF_001876935.1 Asparagus officinalis
GTCGGTAAAGGCGCATCAAACCCGTTGATGGCTGAGGATTTGCCAAAAATCCTATAAATACGAGAGTCATTGACGCATCAGCTTCTTTAGTTGGTCTCGTGACCTGAGCAACATACGACGTTCAAAACCCCAGGGTCTACGCCAGACAACGCGTAACCTTAGGTCAACACCAGTCAACGCGTTGTGATCAAAAGGTCAACGTACGACGGTCAAAACCCCAGGGACAACGCCGGACAACGCATAACCTTAGGTCAACGCCAGTCAACGCGTTGCGATCAAAAGGTCAACGTACGACGGTCAAAACCCAAGGGTCAACGCCGGACAATGCGTAACCTTAGGTCAACGCCAGTCAACGCGTTACGAGCAAAAAAATTCGAAACCCTAGGGTTAACGCCGGTCAACGCATAACCTTAGGTCAACGCCAGTCAACGCGTTGCAAGCAAAAAATTCAACGTACGACGTCCAAAACCCTAAGGTCAACGCCGGACAACGCGTAACCCTAGGTCAACGCCTATCAATGCATTGCAATGAAAGAATCAATACTCCGAAAAGTATACGAGTATAAACTGCTTCTTACTCCGAAAAGTATACGAGTATAAACTGCTTCTTAAATACTCCGAAAAGTATACGAGTATAAACTGCTTCTTACTCCAATAAGGTATATGAGTATAAACTATTCCCTATTTTTGGTTTGAGAAGTTCCTGGAGAATATTGTTTATAAATATTCTTAAGGATAACTCAACCACACTACGCCGGACAACGCGTTGTGCATAAAGACTCGACGCCACAATCAATGGTCAGCTCAAAGGAATCGACTTCAAGTTCAGAAAATTCCGACAAACGGTCAGACAATAAATGCAGCACCGGAACTCTTACAGACTTTCGACAAAGCACCGAAAAGCCTGGAGAATTGAAGGAGTCAAGAACAGAAGTCATTCCGAGGTCCCGTTATACCGACTGAAGGTAGGGACAATCATATCCAAAGTATCCCAGACTCTTCTATAAAAGAACGAGACTGAAATACTTTGGAGGGGGTATCTGTAGGCATATAAAATTGCTTATAGGTCCCCTAGCATAGCTCGGCACAAACCGACGAACCAACGAGGCGACGAGATCGACGAATCGCACAGAAGCGACAGAATGCATCCACCCGCGTGCAGAATCAAGCTAATGAGTTGAGGAATCAACGAGTCATCCAACCGAGAGCGGACTCGGACGAATCACGATCGAATCAAGATCAATTTCGGACTCGAACTCAGAAGCGGATTTACTGCCAAATCAGGAATCCAACTTACTGCCAAATCAGATCAACCAATCAGAGTCTCAATCAACCGAATCACGGACAGAACCGGAAATAACGGAAAACGACTCGAAAAAGTCGGAAAACACCGCCCGGCTCGGCCATGAGCCGAGCCACCCCAAGGTGGCTAGGCACAGTGTCGGCCACCCCGAGGTGGCCGACAGTGGCCCGAGGTGGCCGACAGTGGCCAGAGGTGGCCGACAATTCCCTTTTTGCAGCCACTGTCCTGAGAGCCTATAAATAGGCCTAGAGATGTTCATTTTCGGAGGTCGAACTTTCAAGAGCCGAAACTCTGCCGGATTGAAGAGTGAACTCGGAGCTTGAAGACCAGAAGACTTGCACCATTCAGATCTGATCCTCGGCGACCATCCACGTCAGAAAAGGCAGGATCTCGAGAGGAAGAAAGAACAGATCTGAGATCTACACGAGGCTACACTCCAGATCTAAGCTTGGTCTTAGATCTCGAGATCCGAGCGATTATTCCCTTGGTGGATTAATCCCTCCCGGCTATTATTCCCTTCGTGGAATAATACCCGCATACTCGTGTAGATCCGACCGGATCTAGATCGCGCGGTGGTCCACGGATTAACCCCGGCGCAGGCAAAGAACCCACCAAAGCGAGCGACCGCAAAACAGGAGCTCGTGATTTGTTCACAGAGGAGAGTTGTAATTTTTCTTTATTTTCTTTGATTTAGTTGTAACCGGATCTATAAAAGACCGGATCTTTTGTAACTCAAAAAGTTGTAACTCAAGATGACAATTATCTCATTAATGAAGAAAGCTACGGTTTTCCACGCGAACAATTATATGTGAAAATAGTGTATTCTAGTTTATAGACTTAACAATCATAATATACATCTTCTATTAAGTCAAAATCAGTTTATGAAGTCTCAAAACATGGTGTAGTCAAAATGTCAAAATAAGTATGTTTACATTTTTATGTTTTGGACTATTTTGTAAAATGAATAGATTTCTCATTTGGGAGGTGATTTTTGAAAACCTATTTTTGTAGCATGTGTATTATCATGTCTACAATCATTTTCCAAAGTTTTACATTTTTTGGAATTTATTTGTTTTTTTTAAAAGCACTTCAAAAATCAATTTTTTAGTTTTAAACAGGCTGATAACCTGTTATCAGTCGACTAGTCAGTTGACTAATGACATCAGTCGACTGATGTGTCGACTGAAGAAATCGCCTGGAATAACAAATAGTTTTTGTTTTGTTTTGGTCGACTGACGCCTACAACCCTTCAGCGAATGGTCTGGCCGAAGCTTTCAACAAGATGATCATCAAGATCCTGACCAAGCTAACTTCCACTAGCAAGCGCGACTGGAATGAAAAGCTGGGCGAGAGCCTGTGGGCATATCGCACGACGGTTCGTCGACTGATGGAAGCCGTCAGTCGACTGATGGCATAACAGCTAGTTTTTCAGCCTTTTACAGTTTTTGTTTTTTGTTCTTTTTGCTTTGTTTTCTCTTGGCTTTAGGGTTCCTATAAATACCCCCACATATCCTCAGTTCTATTCAACTAAAGAGAAAAGTTTTACAAGGGTTTTAAAAGTTTGTTTAGTTTGTTTAAAGGTGTTTAAGCCTTGTTGAGAAAAGTTTTACAAGGGTTTTAAAAGTTTGTTTAGTTTGTTTAAAGGTGTTTAAGCCTTGTTTAAGTATTTTGTTTGTGAAGACAATTTCACAAGAGCTGTTTAGTTTGTTTAAAGGTGTTTAAGCCTTGTTTAAGTATTTTGTTTGTGAAGACAATTTCACAAGAGAAAGTGGTCATTTATTGGTGTTTGAGCATTCACTCTTCTCCCTCTCTCTTGTTATGTATAGAGAAGTTTTCTAAACTCAATTTCTAGCTTTGTATTTACATTATTTGTTAATTATCATCTCTATAAGCTAGATTTTTATAATTGAGTTTAGTTTGGTTTTGTTTTATTAAATCTTATTGTTACACACACCCACTTGAGCTTATAGTATTTCATACATAGTATAATTGGGGTTGTGAGAGATTATAACTTTGAGTTGTGCTTAATTGAGTTCTCACCTTGTTTAGAGAACAATAATTTGTTGAGTGCCTAATTGTGTAGATCATTTTGTAATACACTAGTATACCAAGAGGAGTGTGTGGTGAGAGACAGGGTCATCCCAAGAGGAGTAGGGTAGGTGGTAATGCCTAGAGAGAGGTTGTAATTCCTAACACTTGAGGAAGACATGGGCTAGAGACCAACACTTGAGGTGGTAGTTAGTGTAGTTATATTGTGAAATTGTGGACGTTGATCGGTGAGCGTTGAAAACCGATATTGTGTGGTGTAAACATTTTTGATTGATCGTTGAAAACCTAGTGTGATAGTGGATTTCTCCCCGGGAGTGGGGAGCGGAGACGTAGGACGGAAGGTCCGAACTTCGTGATCATTTGATTGTATTTGAGCTTGTATTGGCGTTCATATAAGTTTTAATTAGGCATAAATCGGATTAAATTAGCATAAACCCTATTAACCCCCTCTAGGGTTCTTTCCTAGTGGCATTAGGGTACTTTCAATCTTGTCAACAGGCTCCAAAGCCTTGGCGAATTGGCACACGAGGCGTTGGCGTTGCCTTTGGCGAGCTCTTTTCGATAAAGTTGGTGCGTCTATAGCGGCTATCTCCTTGATTGAGGAGGAGTCCAGATCTGCAGATCCGGCTTCGTTGGAAGCCGGAGGGGCGTTGTAAGGCGAGATTGCAACAGCAACGAGGGCCTTGATCTTCCTACGTTTGCGAGGGGCGGAGGATCTGGAGGAGGAGGATGACATATACTTCTTAAACTTTAGTTGGTCGAATTCGTACTTGACTTCTTCGTCAACCAAGATCTGGATCCGTGGTTACAGCACGACAGCTTCGGCAGCGAAGCTGTTGGCTCCTACTGTGGTCGCCAGCGTGTTTGGGTCAGAAATTGCTGTTTTTATTATCATCGACTCTATTATAACTTTAACCGTTACAATAAACTCAAATAAATAAAAAGTTGATTTTTTTATAAGATCTTCTTACACAATGAAAATATAATATTACAATTCCTTCAAACAACACACAACAGATGTTTATCGCCTGTTGTTTGCATCGGATCTTTGCCTATGCTGAGGACGTTGATATTCGTGGACCGTCGCGGGATCCGGTTGATAGATTGAAAATTAAAGCTCTTACTTCACGAAGGAAGTATTCGCTGAAGTGGTAATCCCGACCAAGTGAGATTACGACTCTTCTCGGGATTTAAGACCAAGCTTAAATCCGGAGGAATATGGGGGAAAGGGGTTTTAGATCTCTCAAACTCTCTTTTTGTTTATGGAGAAACTTCGCCAAGATCTGCTAACCCTCTGAAATTTGTGGCTTCACTCTTAATTTTGACAACACCTCGCCCTCTTGATCTCCAGATCTGTAGAAATGAGCCCTAAATCTTGTATTTATAGGCTTCGGATCAGACCTGCGTGCGAGCCACCATTTGGTGGCTCGGCCTTAGGCCGAGCCACTAGCCCTGGTCGGACTCGGCTGCCAGCGGCTATTCTGGTTTTTCGGTATCTTGACTCGTTGTGTTGTTTACGCGTATTTCGTTGTTTCACTGACTGGTACACTTCTTCGATTCGCTTCGTGTATTTCATGAACGCACGGATCACTTGTCGGTGTAAGATGATCCTCTTCGCCTCGGATAATCCCCTTCGACTTGGATAATGGCGTTCATCGCCTTCTCTTTGTCTCGAGCTGTGTACGAACACCTATAGGCATTTTTAGATGCCTACAAGGATGGCTAGTATTCAACCCGGTTACCGTATGCAGTTAGCTTGATGTTTATCATGTTTTAGTAGTGAATTTGCAGGTTGATTTTGTTGGATTTCCAGTTGCACGTTTATTCTCATTTCTGTTGTTGTATCGTTTTTCGCATTGGGTTTTCGTTCGTTCTTTTTTTTTGTGGGGTCTTGCAGTGTGCCATGCACGCTGATGTACACCTATTTTCTCTGGTGTGCGTCAGACTTAGAAGAAGAATAGGTCCATCTTGGAGATGTGCCAGAGCTCGAGTATTCTAGATAGGAGTGCCTAGCGGATGGAGCATAAAAAGAAACCGAAGCTTAGTTATTCCTTTCAGTTTATTTTTGTAGCGCTTTCATTTCCGTTGGACGATGTAATTTTTATATTTATCCAGTATTCATTTGTTCAGTTTTTGTAATAAGGGCATGTTTGACCCAAACTCTGTGTTACAGATGATATTCTATTTGTGATATGTCTCTTTTCCATTCTGAGTTCTTCATTATATTCTTGCTATCTGTGATCGGGGACCTGTGCCTTTGAATTTATTTCTTGACGCTTAGCGTATTAGATTGAGGAGAAATGTTTATTTTTATTTATTCTCCTTAATCTAATACGTCGCGGGTTTGTTCACATTCTGATTCCTCGGTATTTTGGGAAGCAGGACGTGACTTGTTGTGACGCCCCAGGGTTCACACAAGGCTACAGTCCAAGGTAAAACCCGGATTGTCAAACCTGCCAAGCACCAAACACCATGCTACGACATGTTTTACCATCACAGTCACTATCTCTCTAGTGGAAACAATAAATAGGTGAAGGTACAAAACAGGCAAATAATAGAAGTAGTACAAAATCAGATATGCACAGAAGAAGTATATCAACAAATGAGCCCAACTGAAATAGAATAAAAATATCTTTGAGTTAGAAATACAACTCAACACAATGAGTCAAATGAAATCTCACTAAGGCACTCAGCCTGTACAAAATGAATACAACTCTAAAATCTGAACAATGAACATAACTATATAGTGGAGCTTCAACTGCTAAAACTGTGCGACGGCGACTATGCTAGAACTCTATCATCCTACGGCTCTCCAAAACTCTGATCTGCCTGAAAGATACAATTTAAACAAAAGAACAACAACAAGAGCGTCAGAGCGCTTGATGCGGCATAAACATGTACCAAAAAGGTTGCAAGTGCACAACCGTGTCAAGTTATAGTATTTAAGATATCGATCCCACGAGGAAGGTGTTTTGTAGGAGAAAATATAAATTTGGTTCTTATTTTGTGTGCGTGACAAGTAGGAGTGATAAGTGAATGTGATTGTGAAGAGATTGAGATAGTGAAAATGGTGTGTAAATAGGTGCAAGTTTAAGTGAGAGTGGATTTAAAAAATATAATGAGTATGATCAATAAGGTGAGAAGGAAGAAATGAATAAAATCAATAAACAAAATAAAAAAAAATCAAGAATGAAGAACAAAATTCTAGAATAAAATAAAATACAAGAAATTAAAGATGGTGGATTCAATTATAGATATGGATAATCTAAAATTGAACACACTTCTTAGAAAAGGGTGATTCCCTAGAGGGTTCTAGCCTAAAGGCGAATCAAACAAAATAAAAATAAACAAAAAGAAAAACTAAACCCAAGAGGGTTCTAGCCTCAAGGTGAATAGTATAAGAAATTAAAATCTAACTACAAAATAAAGTGCAAAATCTAAACTACAAAATAAAATTGCAAGAATTAAATGCAAGAAAATAAATCTACTCTATAAGCATGAAATAAATCTAAGGCAAGAGGGTTCTAGCCTCTTGGCTATTTAACAAGAAAATAAAATCTAAACTACAAGCATAGAAATAAATCTACACTAATAAGCAATAAAAAGGAAATAAAAGAGAAAAAGGAAAGAAAATGCAAACCTCTAAATAATTCTTCATCTCCATCTTCATCATCCAACAAAGAGAAGAAATATTTAAAGTGGTGAAAAAATTATTATTATTAATTGCAACTAAAGTTACAATTTTGGAAGGCCTTCTCAATTAAGAGTAGCCCTCCTCTCCAAAAGGAGTTTACAAAATTTTCACACCTCTAACCCCTCACTCTCTACCCCTATTTATAGTAAACATCAATGAATGAGAGCCATTGGATCAAACTTGAGCCCCAAGACAAGCAAAATCAGCCATTGACGCGCGCTACAGTAATCTGGTATCGATGCATGCATCAATGCAGGTATCGATGCCAGCATCGATGCCCACATTGATGCCGACATTGATGCCCACTATTTCCAAATTCTGATTTCACGGATAGCTTCGTCTCGTCGAGATAGGCGATTTTCATATATTATATGTTAAATTCCGCCTTCCGGATTAGGAGATATCGTCGTTTCTTTGTGGCCAACCATTTTGAATATGATTTCTTTTCATATTGGATTTTTGATTTTCTCCGGCTTCTACAGGCTACACGACTTCATTCTGGGCTTTTGGATAATTTGGAAATTGATTTTCCAATGTGCTTCTTTGCTTCATTTCTTCATTTAATCAATGGGTTTTTGTTGAGAGATGAGAGTTTGAGATTTATTCTTCATTAACCTGCAATTAAAAGATAAAAATAATTATTAGTGGTATATTTATTCATATAAAATAGATAATGAGGGTATAAAACTGTAATAAAATATGATTATCATGCGATGATTAGTTATCTAATCTTATTCGAACGTTATATCTCCCTAAAACGATCGAAGATAGTGGCCTACCATGTCATGTGTCTCTATTCTAATCACAGTCGTTATACTCCCAAGTGAATATACCCATAAAATTCGGTCAACTTGCCAAATTAAAGAAGTCAGTAAATAACTAAATTCACTTGATAACTTTTAGATAATCTAATTGGAGCCAGTTATCACTCAAGAAAACATTTTTATATATAACTCTAAGGTATATTTTCAAGAAAATCTTCTCATTGTAGTAATACAAAACCAAGCCAAACTTAGAAATTTAATTTAAAAGTTTTGAAAGGAACATGCCAACTCTTTGTTTTAAATAATTTTCAAGTTGCTTGATTTAAAATATTTTCCAAGACCATATATACAACTATAAAACATTTAAAAAAAAATTATTTTTATTTTTATTTTATTTTTAACTCTTTCTTCCTTGGTGATTTTTTTCTACTTTAACGGGCTTTCTAAGTGACCATTTAACGAGTTTTGGGCCAATGGATCCTAACCCAAATGGGCTTAGGTCATTAAGTATGGAAATACTCCTTGGGTTTAATTACTCGGCCAGCTTAGGCTTAATAAGATAGAATCACCTTGAATTAAAGAGTTTATTTTATTTTTATTTTTTTTTTGGTGCCCATTTTTCGCACTCTTCTTTCGCAAATTTATATATATATATATTTTTATATATGTATATATATTTTGAAAAATATGTAAATCAAGACACTTTGAAAAATTATTTTTAACTCTAAGTTAGGCATGCAAAAATTTCATTATTTTAAATAAAAGTCCGAGTTAAGGCTTAAGTAAAGTATACTACTTTGAAAATCATTTCTTAAGAAATTTATTTAGAGTTATCATAAAAAGTGAACTTAAGTAAATAACCAACTAGGGATTAGAAAATTTCAAATTTATCAAATAAATCAATTATTACATAACTCTATCAATTTGGCAAGTGACGATATTTTTATAAATTTTTTTTAAGGAAAAGAAAAAAAATGACAAAAATGCACTAAAATTGTAAAATAAAGAGAAAAAAATAACTAATTCCCACCCCCACACCTAAATTTTGCATTGTCCTCAATGCAAACTCTATGATGCATAAAGTAAAGCAGATAAGAAGTGAAGCACTTACATTTGGTCGGCTGATAAAAATCTGTAATTACCTTTGGTCTGAGAAGGAGGAAATCAAACATTTATTCTTCTTTCTTTTTTTTTCTCTTTTTTTTTTGTTTTTTTTTCTCTTTTTTTTTTTTTTTTGAAAACTGAACAAGAAACTCTCACATAAGAGAAGAATAAATTCTTTTTATTATTCTGAAATAAACAAAATAAACAATGTAGAATGAAATATTCAACATGAAGAGTTCCTGTTCTACATTGAATCCTTCCTTGCTGTTGAAAATTCTTCCACGGATTTTAAATAATTTCAACATGATATAAACAACAATGTGCTGAAATTCTAAACATTCCGGGGTGTTCAATGATTTTTGCAACAAAGTAAGGTAGGTATTATTGGTGTCATGCATTTTGTATTTCTTAATGAACTTAGACTCTTGTACTGTGAAGTTTTGTTTTCTAACAACCAATTCTTCTGTGAAGTTCTGAAAATTTGGTTGTTGATTATTCTCCAAGAATCTAAGTTCATCAAGAAAGAGTTCTTCAAAATTTAATTCAAAGCAGCAAATGTTTAACACAGTTTTATTATTCTCAAGGACCTGATCTGCTTCTTCTAAAAACTCTAACTCTTCATCAAAAATTTCCTCAAAACTTAAATCACACTCTTCTTCTTCTTCCCTCGGTCTTTCCTGAATTGAATTATCAGGGGAAGAATGAATTGGAACAAGAATTTGGCTTAAAGGTGTTCTTTCCTGATTATCGACCTGTTTTCCTGACTGTAGTGCATTCATTTGAGTGTCCTTAGGATTGACCACGGGTTGACTCAGAATTTCTCCTTCCTCTACTTCACTTATGGCACTAGCTAGTTGATCAATATGGGTTTCTAATCTAGCTAGGGCTTGAGTGTTAGAGTTAAGTATGAGTTCGGTTGATTGCATAAAGGAGTTCATCGTGTAGGATGTTTGAGTTAACATATCCGTGGCTAGTGTGGAGGCCTTAATAATGATTTCAAAACATTTTTCCAAAAAATTGAGACGTTCATCATGATCTGTATCAAGAGGAGTGTGAGTTACAACTTGATGATGAGGAGACTGATTTTGATGTGACAGATTGGGTTGTTGAAATTGTGGATGAGAATTGAAAGGAACTGTATTTTCCCTAGGAAAATGTTGGGTCAAAGAGGGAGTGAAGTTTTGAGTTTCGGAGTGGTTTCCCTGATTCCATGCAATGTTTGTGTAACTTGCCCAACCTGGGTTGTAGGTTGGAAAAAATGGATCATTTACCGAATACTGATATGGACTCTCTACAAACTCCCGGACTTCATTGGAAATTTCAATCCTATTGGGATAACATAAATTTTGAAAAACTTGTGGATTAGCCATTTGTTCAAAATGAATTTGTTGATGTGTATTGTCCCTAATCCACGTTTTGCATGCACCAAAAACAATTTCTTTTTATACTTTTTTTTGAAAAATCTTTTTTTTTAATTAGGGTTAACAATCAAACAAATGAGAAGGGGGGATTTGTTTGAATTTATTATCTTGTTAGTAAATGTCAAAGTGAAGGGTGAATTTTATTATGGTCAACGGAAATAAAATCTTTTTTTTTAAGATCCTAATTGTCACTAATTGTGAGAAACTAACTAAAGGTGTGGAATTGAAAATATAAGGAAGAAGACTTACCACAAGCGAATATCCAATTCCTCAATCTCCAATTCTTGATCTTTAATCTCCAAGTAGTTCTTTCACAATAAACACACAAGTTAAAGAACCAAAATAATTAAAACCTACTTAAGCACCTTCCCCGGCAACGGCGCCAAAAACTTGATGCGGCATAAACATGTACCAAAAAGGTTGCAAGTGCACAACCGTGTCAAGTTATAGTATTTAAGATATCGATCCCACGAGGAAGGTGTTTTGTAGGAGAAAATATAAAATTGATTCTTATTTCGTGTGTGTGACAAATAGGAGTGATGAGTGAATGTGAGAGTGAAAGTGATAGTGTGTGAAACAGCGCAAAATTTAAGTGAGAGTGGATGTGACAAAGAAGGAGTGTGATCAATAAGGTGAGAAGGAAAAAAAATTGAATAAAATCAAGAAACAAATGAAAATTCAAGAATGAAGAACAAAATTCTAGAATAAAAGAAAATGCAAGAAATTAAAGATGGTGGATTCAATTATAGATATGGGTAATCTACAATTGAACCCACTTCTTAGAAAAGGGTGATTCCCTAGAGGGTTCTAGCCTAAAGGCGAATCAAACAAAATAAAAATAAACAAAAAGAAAAACTAAACCCAAGAGGGTTCTAGCCTCAAGGTGAATAGTATAAGAAATTAAAATCTAACTACAAAATAAATTGCAAAATCTAATTACAAAATAAAATTACAAGAATTAAATGCAAGAAAATAAATCTACTCTATAAGCATGAAATAAATCTAAGGCAAGAGGGTTCTAGCCTCTTGGCTATTTAACAAGAAAAATAAAATCTAATTACAAGCATGAAAATAAATCTAACTAATAAGCAATAAAAGAGAAATAAAAGAGAAAAAGGAAAGAAATGCAAACCTTCAAATAATTCTCCATCTTCATCTTCATCTTCATCATCCAACAAAGAGAAGAAGAGAAAAATTTAAAGTGGTGAAAAAATTATTATTATTAATTGCAACTAAAGTTACAATTTTGGAAGGCCTTCTCAATTAAGAGTAGCCCTCCTCTCCAAAAGGAGTTACAAAAATTTTCACACCTCTAACCCCTCACTCTCTACCCCTATTTATAGTAAACATCAGTGAATGAGAGCCATTGGATCAAACTTGAGCCCCAAGACAAGCACAATCAGCCATTGACGCGCGCTACAGTAATCTGGTATCGATGCAGGCATCGATGCAGGTATCGATGCCAGCATCGATGCCCACATCGATGCCGACATTTATGCCCACTATTTCCAAATTCTGATTTCACGGATAGCTTCGTCTCGTCGAGATAGGCGATTTTCATATATTATATGTTAAATTCCGCCTTCCGGATTAGGAGATATCGTCGTTTCTTTGTGGCCAACCATTTTGAATATGATTTCTTTTCATATTGGATTTTTGATTTTCTCCGGCTTCTACAGGCTTCTTCTTCTTAGCTTGGGCTTTTGGATAATTTGGAAATTGATTTTCCAATGTGCTTCTTTGCTTCATTTCTTCATTTAATCAATGAGTTTTTGTTGGGAGATGAGAGTTTGAGATTTATTCTTCATTAACCTGCAATTAAAAGATAAAAACAATTATTAATGGTATATTTATTCATATAAAATAGATAATGAGGGTATGAAATTTTAATAAAATGTGATTATCAGCGCTACAGCAAGATCACCTCCATCCGCCCCTAGGGAAGGGCTGCTAGATGAAGTGGAGGCTCTATCTATTAAGCATAGTCTACCTATATTATTTTCTCTGTATCTAATGGAGTTAATATTTAGACACCTACAAGACGAGACGTAGTACGTCGAGCGAAATAATCCGAACAAGGAAACCCTCATATATATACCATATGTCTCAAATTGTAGATTCATAAATATAAATTCCAACTCTATGAATGAAAACAATACTCAAAAGAAAATACTCCAAGCCTAAACCATATAGGACTAATGTCACAATCTCGAACTACATTCTCAAGTAGTTGGCGTAATTATAAGAGAAAATCATCCAACTCAAAAAAAAATCATCATAGGCCATATCGTGTATGCCACGAAACAAAGAAGGTACCCTACTCATGGGTAATCTAACATAGGAGTAACTATAACTGATAATACATATATGTGTGCATCTCTTTATGCAATAGCGATACTCTTGTAATATTCTTACTCAATCGCTCTGTGGCAATAGGTTTTATCTCCCTATCCCGGATACATGGAATGACGATACTTTTGTAATTTCTTACTCAATCGCCCTGCGGAAATAGGTTTTATTATCTCCCTATTCCGGATACATGTAATAACGATACTATTGTAATACTCTTACTCAATCGTTCTGCGGTAATGGGTTTTATCTTCCTATTTCTGGATACGTGAAAGATCAAATACTAGTCATGTGTATTTATAAATTTTAAATTGTGATAAAAGTGTGTTAATTTAACACAAACTAAGCATAAGTGCACATATCTCGGTGTGCGTGTTCATATATGAACTTCACCATCATCGTAGGTGTTTAACAAGTTATAAATGTTATAATACAACAGTATAAGGTTGAGAGACTCGCTCAAAGACCAAAACAACCGAACAAAACATGCATAGGCTCAAAAGAGGTTGGCGATCGACCGCAATTATGCGACGGTGGACCACGATAGGTTTTCAGGGTTTCCCAGGCTGCTGCTTGGCATGCGGTCGACCGCCATTTAGGCGAGGTCGACCGTGGACATATTTTCCAGACTGTGCAGGTTTCTGCACTGTGTTGTATTCATATCGATTTTTGTGATCTAAACTAGTTTAAAACATATGAAACTTGCATGAAAACATGACAACAGCAGATACATACTTCTAGAAACAATCTTAACCCTTAAACTTTCATAAAAAATAAAACAAACTCTTGTGTTAATCAAATTAGGGTTTTTTCAACCTAATTACTCAAATTCTTCTATCTAAAGCATGGACTTTTAACATATTAAACATAAGCATGATTGCCAAATAACTTAGAAAAGATATACATTCATTAAATCATATTTTTAACACTTAGGTTTCACAAACCTAGGGTTTTTTCATCTTTAATCCACATGCAAACTCAATTAAAAGTCAAATTAGGGTTTAAACATGATTAGCATATGATTAACAAGATAAAAATGAATTTAAAAGCAACCCTAATGATCATGATCATATTTCTATTATAAACAGCAAGAAAAGCATGTAGACCTAACATTTGTTTAAGATCTAACAACAAAAATCTAATCTTTTTACATTAGATTAAGATCTAAGCATGTAAACACAAATTAAACTTCTAAGCTAGTTATTTAACTATGGGGATGAGTTTGGATGTAAGTGATCTTGCCTTAATCTCATGTGCAAGCCTCTGAAATGATCACCAAGCAAACCACGAGCATGAACAACCCGTTCTCCCTTTCTACATGTCGATGATCTCGCCCTTGTGTCGGTGTTTTGCTTCACAAAGCTCTCCAAACTCATAAGAAAAAGGTTTAGAATTTTTGAAGGGAAAGGGTGACTGCTAGGGTTCATAGATATGATAAAAGAAAAGAATTTTTATGAAAAACACAAGTATTTATAGAGGCAAACCCGAAACAAACCTGTTTGACCCGAACCAGAAAACCTAGTCTAACTAGGAAAAAAACTTTCGGTATTTTGGCTGTAACTTTCTCATACAACCTCAGAATGAGGTGATCTAAGATTTATTGGAAAGCTATTGAAGTGTCCTACAACTTTGGTCCTTTACACTTCTCCAGATTTTAACTGTATCGGTGTGTAAAATATAAAAACTCTCAACTGGACATTATTCCCAGATTTTCACTCTTTTGGCCTTTGTGCATGTTTTGTGCATTTGCATACATATTTGCACAAATATACATTAATTTGATCTCAAATCAATTTTATCATACTCAAACATCAAAATATGTTATTTTTCACCATATAATATATTTATCATAAAATATTCAAATTTACGGGGTTTTACATTCTTCCCCTTAAAGAATTTCGTCCTCGAAATTCCGCAATCGTACCTTAGGAATTAATAATATGAGAAAAGCACTAAGAGGGAATAATACAGACAAGGAAACCCTTCCGTACACATCTCGTACCATTAATCTCTAGATATGAATCACTAGCAATATTTACGTACCATTAATCTCTAGATATGAATCACTAGCAATATTTATGCTTAACAATCTAAAATGCGAATACTCCCACTTAACCCCTAATTATGCTTAACAATCTAAAATGCGAATACTCCCACTTAACCCCTAACTAAACGGAACTAGTACGTCGGGCGAAAAATCAAAACAAGAAACCCCCTATATATATACCATGTTTTCTGAATAATTAGGAGCTAAGTATTAATACCCCTATTTTAGCGTTAAATATAAATATGACCATATAGAACAATCAAAAATCATAAACATCAATAAGCTATAACCAAATCAATTTACCCACTCGAACAGTTGCGGGTAGTCGCGAAACATATCCTCCTCGTGCTCCCAAGAAGCCTCATCATCTCTTTTCTATCTCTATTGAACTTTATATTAAGGTATTACTTTATTTCTAAGCCTCTCGTCTTCTCTAGTAAGAATAAAGAATACAACCCATGATCTCCACGGTAGTTAAATCTATCTGAAACTCAAATTCTGGTGCATCAATCACCCTCTGCTACTCCTCATCGCGCAATTACTCCTAAATTATCAAAACATGGAAAAACATCGTGTCTACTTGACATTGATGCTAGAAGATCTAGCCCATACAAAACAACTCCAAAAATGTTCAACTCTCATGAACGGACCAATATATCTCGGGGTAAACCTTCCCCGTCTACCGAGTCACTAAACTCATCTGCGGTATTTTTAATAAGACATAGTCCCCAATATATAACTCTAACGGTCATCGTCTCTGGTCTACGTAACTCTTTCGATGACTATGCGCTGCAAGAATGAGTTCCCGAATCTCTGTTACCTTTTCTGTAGTCTGCCTTACAAGCTCCTGTCTAAGCAATAAACTTTTTTGTAATTTTGTCCAATGAATAAGCAATCTATAATGCCTCCCATATTATGCCTCATACGGTGGGATGCCAATAGTCTATGATAAATGATATTATAATCACACTCAATCAATGGAATATGATCCTTCCAGCTATCCTGCAAGTCTATAATACATGTTTGCTACATGTTTTCTGATACTTGGTTTACTCTCTCCGTTTGTCCATCCGTCTGTGGGTGGACAACATTAGAATATCACAATTGGGTATTGAATAAATCCTAAAAACTCCTCTAAAAGTGTCTTTTAACATCGTTGTACACTTTCCTTGTGCCTGGATGCACTGTATATCTGTTACGATGTGCCTAAACTGTCGCGAAATAAGCCATACCCTCCGGGTCTGCATCAAAATACCTCGTAGTCCTGCTAATGATGTGTCCATGTAAATGAAAAATGTTGTATCACTGCTCAGAAAAGTCAAAATTGTTATTGTAGTCTATCTAGCCTTAATAGTCTCAAAGGCTCCCTAGCACCCAGTGCCCAAAGCAAACTATACACCCTTCTTCGTAAGTTGTGTAAGTAGTATCATAATTTCTTATAGCCAAAACTCGTATTTGTTGAACTCGGTGTATCACTGATGCCTCTAATCTCGACTGTCTGCTATGCCCGCAATGCTAATAGAGGATGCCGCTCGTGCTCTGACTCCGATCTCGAAAAAATAATGAACTCGTCAAAAAAAAAGACTAGGAACTGGTCCTAGCACGGACGAAAAAACCCGATTCATTAAATCCATGAATACCGCGGGTGAATTGGTTAGCCCAAACGGCATGACAAGAACTCAAAAGACCCATATCGAGTCAGAAAATGTAGTTTTAGGAATATCCATTTATCACAATCGCAACTGAAAATAACCAGAACGAAAATCAATCTTCGAGAAGTGCTACGCTCCCCGTAGCTAGTCGAACAAGTGATAAATCCTTGATAGTGGATCCGTGATCCGGGAAGTGACCTTGTTCAACTCACGATAATCTATACATAATTGCATGCTACCGTCTTTCTTCTCCAAGAAGAGGACCGGTGCTCCCATGAAAATAAACGACTCCGACAAATAAAACCCTGAGTTAATAACTCATCTAGCTGAGTCTGTAGCTCCCTCATCTTAGTGGGTGCTATATGATATGATAGGGTGCTCGGAATATCGGTACGGTGCCTGCTGCAACTCGATGCAGGGAAACAACATCTCTCACTGGAGAAAACGTAGGTATGTCCTGAACGACATCCTGATACTCTGAGACGACTCCGGTCTCGCTCAAAACTACACCCCGATCCCGTATCATCACCTTCTCGATGTATGCCAGAAATGGCTCCGCATTCTGGTTACCCTATGAGGTTGCTACTATCTATACAATCCCAACGATTGCTCACAAGCATACTATTTTAGCAAAATAGTCATTACTAATATTATAGAATGATAATTATTTCATACCAAGAATGACGTTGAAATTCGACATCCACAAAATAACCAGGTCAAAGATGAACTCAAACTCATCTATACTGATGACACACCTCCTACATATACTCTTTAATAGGGACACCTTCCCTAGAGGAGTAGAAACTGATAACAGAACATCTAAGAGATGTATAACTAACTGAAGCCTATACATGAAGGTATAAGATATGAAAGAATATGAAGTTCCTGAATCAAACAAGATTCTAGCTGGATAAGAAATTACTACGAAAACTCTGTTCACACTATGATCACGTGGCGTGACTACATAAACTCTGCTGGTGGCCGACGTCTGCTGCGCTGCTGGCGGTAAAACACATGGGTCCATCTGACACTGATGAATACTCTGAATAGCATAATTTTAGCCTATTGGCCCCTAAATCCTCGAAATAACTAGTAGTACATCTATCCTCCGATGCTGGCTATAACCACGGCCCTAAGACTATTGACCCTGACCTCTGTCATGCTGGTCTCCTGCTAGTGTACTGCGACAATTCTTCAATCTATATCCGATCTTGTTACAATTGTATCATGTATCCTGAATCATGTGTTGTTGCGTCGCTATCGAATCATGTTATGCTCTCTTCTTATAATGTCTTTGTTGCTGATGCTAAAAATTCTTACCCCGCTGCTGTGTCCTCTAGATCCCACAATAGGCCTCTTGCCCCTATCATTTCCATCATGCTGGTCTTGATTTCATTATTAACTATAGGCATATCTCACTGCTTTAATTGAACTAGCTCTAACTGCTTGTCGAAGAAGTAAACAAAATTTTTCTAAATAAGTGATATTCACTGTTCCTGCAAAAATCTGAAGTCGTTGCTATCCTTTGCTACCATTCTCCGGTGATGATGAAATTATTGGTATTGCTCTTTAATAGCCATGACTGGTACAATTGGTGGTGTAACTCCAGAAAATGATACTGCTGACGAAAACGAATGCGCCTCTCGCTCCTCGAGTATTACAAAATCTTACTACAAATGGTGCTATAAGGTCGATCAGATACTGTAGAGCCTACTGTCACTCGGGCTCTGCTTGCCTAGCTCTCCGGGTATGAGTTTTATCTCGATCGCATCCTTATCCCAACATTTATAATATCAAGAGGAGAGCTTAATGGACACAGTAAATGACATCGCAAACATATATACATATAAATATATATATAATGTATCACAATAAGTATTCATAGCATATAATATTCATGCAAATACTTTAAATCAACATAAAATAATTGTCATAAATTTTTTTTTGAAATTTTGAGATATATGCACATATCGTCCTCACTCATTCTAGAAATTCCTAGCGTACTCTATACATGAATCCTAAGAAACTCTATCCTAGCCCCATAATTTGACACATGAATGATCCTAAGGATGTTGGAACTAGAGCTCTGATACCAACTGTGATGTCCTAGGGTTCACACAAGGCTGCAGTCCAAGGTAAAACCCGGATTGTCAAACCTGCCAAGCACCAAACACCATGCTACGACATGTTTCACCATCACAGTCACTATCTCTCTAGTGGAAACAACAAATATGTGAAGGTACAAAACAGGCACATAATAAAAGTAGTACAAAATCAGATATGCACAGAAGAAGTATATCAACAAATGAGCCCAACTGAAATAGAATGAAAATATCTCATGAGTCAGAAATACATCTCAACACAATGAGTCAAATGAAATCTAACTAAGGCACTCAGCCTCTACAAAATGAATACAACTCTAAAATCTGAATAATGAATATAACTATATAGTGGAGCTTTAACTGCTAAAACTGTGCGACGGCGACTATGCTAGAACTCCATCATCCTGCGGCTCTCCAAAACTCTGATCTGCCTGAAAGATATAATTTAAACAAAAGAACAACAACAAGAGCGTCAGAGCGCTACAGCAAGATCACCTCTATCCGCCCTCAGGGGAAGAGCTGCTAGATGAAGAGGAGGCTCTATCTATTAAGCATAGTATACCTATATTATTTTCCCTGTATCTAATGGAGTTAATATTTAGACACCTACAAGACGAGACGTAGTACGTCGAGCGAAATAATCCGAACAAGGAAACCCTCATATATATACCATATGTCTCAAATTGTAGATTCATAAATACAAATTCCAACTCTATGAATGAAAACAACACTCAAAAGAAAATACTCCAAGCCTAAACCATATAGGACTAATGTCACAATCTCGAACTACATTCTCAAGTAGTTGGCGTAATTATAAGAGAAAATCATCCAACTCAAAAAAAAATCACCATAGGCCATATCGTGTATGCCACGAAACAAAGAAGGTACCCTACTTATGGGTAATCTAACATAGGAGTAACTATAACTTATAATACATATATGTGTGCATCTATTTATACAATAGCGATGCTCTTGTAATATTCTTACTCAATCGCTCTGCGGCAATAGGTTTTATCTCCCTATCCCGGATACATGGAATGACGATACTTTTGTAATTTCTTACTCAATCGCCCTGCGGAAATAGGTTTTATTATCTCCCTATTTCGGATACATGTAATAACGATACTATTGTAATACTCTTACTCAATCGTTCTGCGGTAATAGGTTTTATCTTCCTATTTCTGGATACGTGAAAGATCAAATACTAGTCATGTGTATTTATAAATTTTAAATTGTGACAAAAGTGTGTTAATTTAACACAAACTAAGTATAAGTGCACATATCTCGGTGTGCGTGTTCACATATGAAGTTCACCATCATCCCAGGTGTTTAACAAGTCATAAATATTATAATACAATAGTACAAGGTCGAGAGACTCGCTCAAAGACCAAAACAACCGAACAAAACATGCACAGGCTCAAAAGAGGTTGGTGGTCGACCGCAATTATGCGGCGGTCGACCGCGATAGGTTTTTAGGGTTTCCCAGGCTGCTGCTTGGCACGCGGTCAACCGTGGATAGATTTTCCAGACTGTGCAGGTTTCTGCACTGTGTTGTATTCATGTCGATTTTTGTGATCTAAACTAGTTTAAAACATATGAAACTTGCATGAAAACATGATAACAACAGATTCATACTTCTAGAAACAATCTCAACATATATAGCATGAATATTTGCAACAAGAAACATACTTAACCCTTAAACTTTCATAAAACATAAAATAAACTCTTGTGTTAATCAAATTAGGGTTTTTCCAACCTAATTACTCAAATTCTTCTATCTAAAGCATGGACTTTTAACATATTAAACATAAGCATGATTGGTAAATAACTTAGAAAACATATACATTCATTAAATCATATTTTTAACACTTAGGTAACACAAACCTAGGGTTTTCTCATCTTTAATCCACATGCAAACTCAATTAAAAGTCAAATTAGGGTTTAAACATGATTAGCACATGATTAACAAGATAAAAATGAATTTAAAAGCAACCCTAATGATCATGATCATATTTCTATTATAAACAACAAGAAAAACATGTAGACCTAATATTTGTTTAAGATCTAACAATAAAAATCTAATCCTTTTCACATTAGAGTAAGATCTAAGCATGTAAACACAAATTAAACTTCTAAGCTAGTTATTTAACTATGGGAATGAGTTTGGATGTAAGTTATATTGCCTTAATCTCATGTGCAAGCCTCTAAAACAATCAGCAAGCAAACCATGAGCATGAACAACCCGTTCTCCCTCGCTACATGTCGATGATCTCGCCCTCGTGCCGGTGTTTTGCTTCACAAAGCTCTCCAAACTCATAAGAAAAAGATCTAGGTTTTTTGAGGGGAATGGGTGGCTGCTAGGGTTCATAGATATGATAAAATAAAAGAAAAGAATTTTCTTGAAAAACATAGGTATTTATAGAGGCAAACCCGAAACAAACCTGTTTGACCCGAACCAGGAAATCTAGTCTGACTAGAAAAATAACCTTTGGTATTTTGGCTATAACTTTCTCATCCGACCTCGGAATGAGGTGATCTAAGATTTATTGGTAAGATATTAAAGTGACCTACAACTTTGGTCTTTTACACTTTTCCAGATTCTGATTGTATCGGTGTGTAAAATATAAAAACTCTCAACTGGTCATTATTTCCAGATTTTTACTCTTTTGGCCTTTGTGCATGTTTTGTGCATTTGCATACATATTTTCATAAATATACATTAATTTGATCTCAAATTAATTCTTATCATACTCAAACATCAAAATATGTTATTTTTCACCATATAACATATTTATCATTATTTATTATAAAATATTCAAATTTACGGGGTTTTACACTTGTATCTTTGGATTGATATATATTATTGACGTAATTTTACGATGACATGCATATCTTCTCTATAAATTTGAGACAAATATAAGGTGAATTTTATATCTATTGGCCTTTAATAAGAATTTTAGTAATAAAATATATTACCTTCATATTTAGAGACCTTGAATTCTAATAGTGTTATTACATCATTATCTTTGATCGTGTCTTTAAGAATTGATCCTTCGTTAGTAGTCATATCCCTAAATATGTCACACGCAGGGTCGTGATACTATATAAAAAAAGAAAAAGGGAGATTTTATATTTTTTGCTTACGGAGAGTCATGACATAGTAATTTTTCTTTTATCTTCCATGAAGAATGTTTCTTTGATTGGAACAAAGTTGTTCAATATATTCTTCAGGGGATATTCAGTCGGTGTTTTTTTGATAAATATAACTTATGTTAGTGTTAATTGAAGTGATTCATGGACGTTCCGAATTCCATTTGAAATAAAATCCGTTTGATTCTTTTGAAGGATATCTCTAAATTTTATAATAGTTCTTCATACATAAATCTTTATAATTTTTACCCTATAAATATTATTACCATTAGAGATTAATATATTTAAATTATAATTAATTAATGTTAACATATTATATTATAGTTTTTTATCAATTTATTATAATTTAGTCTTCTATCAATTAATGATACTTACGTATTTTGCTGCTCTAACATATTTGTAAATTATATGCAATTACTTTAATTTGCACAATAACATTAATTTTTAATCTATCATATATTTTTTTAAAATTTTTATTCTTTAACTGGATATTTATAATCTGTTATTATTACTATTTTTTTACGAATATCAACTTAACTATTTTCATATTCTGAAAAGGATAGTAAACCTTAAATTATAAGTTATATTTATATATCTTAATGAAAGAATATGACACAATTACTCTTTTCTTTGCCAAGTTCTAAAATTTTAGCTTTTTATTTTGTGTAATTTTAAACTTTTGAGAGTATTTTGTCTAAGTTTTAAAACTTTTTGCTTTTTATGAAATACATCATGTAATAAACTGATACTACCGAGCTGTTTTCTATATTTTATTAATATTATTTAAATTGTTGAGGTATAAATAGTTCATGGGGTATTAGGATATGATATAAATATGATTAGGATAGATTATAATTTAAATTAAATATTTAAAATAGTACAGGGTAATTTTGACTATGGAAAGCTTTTCCGAACTCGTGTTTCTAAAGGGAGTATGATTTTTGTTTTCCTTAATTTTTATTTTTTATAATTTTGAGAATGACTTTTATCTCTTTAATTTGTTTGGTGGATTTTATAAATATCCCATCCACATTATGTACATTTGTAGATCTACGTTGTTTCTGGGTTCGACATTTTGGGTAGACATTATTTGTCTCATTAATTTATTTGGTTTTTACATATACACTATTTATTTTGTAGATATTTATAAATTTGGCATTTAATAATTTTATTTAGATTTACATTTCAATTTAAACTGTATCATTATCTTCATACTATGTATATCCATTTAATAATTTTATTTAGATTTACATTTCAATTTAAACTGTATCATTATCTTCATACTATGTATATCCAATAAGAATTCATCCATTATCTTCATACTATGTATATCCAATAAGAATTCATCAATTTATCAACTTACTCTTACTTAATGGATGATAATATTTGAATTCCAAGGGTATTTTTTTCTACCAAATTTTTTTTTCCGAACTCGTGTTTTTAAAGGGAGTATGATGAATGGATAATTTATACTAATATTTTATGCATCTTAATTGGTAAAGCTTCGGTTTTAGTTTGTAAAGTATTGAATTTGGCAAGTTTTCTCTTCAACATCGAATATGAGATGGGCGCACAATTCGAAGGAGTAATAGTCTTGTCTTTTAACGAAAAATTCTCTAATTTAGCATGTATGAGTCTAATTCGAACAAACTGATTTAATACAGTTCAATTCAGTTCGGTTCAGTTTCACGCGAAATAGACGGGACTGAACCAACCGTTTGCTCACCCCTATCAGTACTTGGAGAACAACTGCTAATTTTGCTTGTTTTCCCCACCAAACATCCCAACCACAAACCCCCCATAGAATTTTAAATTTCTTTCCTTTCTATTTTTGGGCTCTACTTGGAATTTTCGACCCACGCCTGAGCCTAGGCCTGTCCATCCGGGCCGGCCCGGCCCGGCCCGGCCCGAAAATCCGGGCCCGGGCCGGGCAAAACTGGAGCCCGGACCCGGGCCCGACTGGGCCGGGCTCCGGCCCGGCCCGGATTTTTTTGTTTTTTTTATTTTTTTGTTTTTTAAAAAATTTTAAAAAACAATAAAACATAAAAATTACATAAAAATTATATTTATATAATAGTATATATATATATTTATACTCTTATATAAATATAATTATATTATATGTACATATAAGTTTATGTTTATATATATGTATAGTCGTATAGATATATAAATATATATTTATACTCTTATATGTATTTATACTATTATATAAATATACTTATATATGTACATATAAGTTTATGTTTATATATGTGTATATATAAGTATACTTATATACTAAGAGAGAGAGAATATAAATATATATATAAGAGAGAGTATACACTGTACACATATATAAGAGAGAGCATACTTATACATATATATAATTATATAAGAGATATAAACATATATAAGAGAGAATATACTTATATTTATATATACTTATATACTAAGTAGCCCAAAGTATTCATGTCATTCAATATATGTATATGTATATATATACACACACACACTGACACACATATACATATATTATACATAAACAAATTGTAAATACTTATAGTAATTACATAAACAAATTGTATTATACATAAAAACACACACACATATAAACTTATATATACACACATATATTATACATATATAAGAGAGAGTATACTTATATATACTTATACATATATTATACATATATAAGAGAGAGTATACTTATACATTATACTTATATATATATATATAT
>NC_033795.1:37475176-37478682 GCF_001876935.1 Asparagus officinalis
CAAACCTTGTCGAAATTCAAACTTCTTTTTTTTTTTTTTTGTTATTTTTCGAGGGGTCTCCTCTTCGTTCTCTTCTTCCTCGCCGAAATCTTCCCCTCGAGCCAACCCTAACCCTAAACTATCCATGTCGATCCTCCCCGACGAGCTCTGGACCAGAATCATGGAGCTGGGGACCTCGTCGTCCCAACTAAGCTACCGAGATCTGTGCTCAATCTCCATCTCCTGCCGCCGCCTCCGCCGCCTCTCCGACGACCCTATCCTCTGGTCAAACCTCCTCTCCCTCGATTTCCCGTCCTCCTCCTCCTCCTCCTCTTCAGATTCCCCTTTAAAATCCCTGTACAAGCTCAGGTACTAACGATCCTAGCCAATTCATACAAACTTCCTTTTGTTTTTAGGGATTTTTGCGACCAAATACCCCCGAAGATTCACCCTTTTCAAATAGAACTGGATCAAAGTTGGAAAAAGATTTACGCTGGGTATTAAAGTGCAAATAAACCTTGTTATTAATTTTAAAGTGGGGATTTTTAATGTTTTTCTGATGGGGTTTAGGTTTGAGAGGGTCAAGGCTTTGCGGCAGCTTGAGTGGAGGAGGAAGGTTCTGGCTGCGGAGAACAGGGTGATGCTTTGCAGGTTGAATTTGAAGCAGCTGGAGGGTTTGATTATAAAGGAGAGCGAGAGATTGCAGGCTGCATTGACGGAGCTCAATAATTTGGAGAGGGTCAGGTGAGGTAAACCAACTGTGAACTACTGTGTCGTGCGAAATTATTAAAAATTACTTTTACTAAAGGGAAGTATTATAAACCTTCAAATTTGCAGAAAAATATCATGAGCTATTAGAAAATTAGCCTAGCGACAATAGCAGTGTCTGTTAACGGTTTATAAAACCCCGAATAGTTGGGAAATAGGAGATTACTAGAGGACAGTTTTGTAAATATAATGACAACAATCTTCTCCAATTTATACCAAGTCTGTTAAACTTGATTTTTTTTGGTATTTTATTTTTATAGTATTTTTCTTACAAAAAAAAAATAATTATTCATGGTGGATTTTGTGAGATTTGGATGTATGCCTATTATGCATTTATTTCTCATTAGTATATAAATTCCTTTATTCCTTTCCTTGTTTAGTAACTTAAAAGAATTGGAGGAATCTAACAGTGTTGTCAGTGTCAATCAATTATAGGATTAAGGATTATGCCCCTCTTTGTTTTGTAGATAATGTCAGCATAAACTAGGCTCCATGAGATACACAAGGAGTTGGTTTTTTTGGTTTTTTTTTTTTTACTTTATATAATTTACAAGTTGCTAAGATTAAATATGCTTGCGTGGTAGTTCAAATCTGCATAAGTTTTCTGATATTAGGTTTCAGATAGTTTATATGGTACTAATGATTCTGATAGGTTTGTGATTTTGTGCGTTGGCATAATTTTTTTTGATAGATATGGAACTAATCGGTAGTTGTGACTTGTGATATTGAAGGGATAGAGAAGGAGAAAAGATTTAAAAGAAAAAAAAGTAACAAATAGAAGTAAAGGTCAAGAGTATATAAAAGGGGGCAAATGAGGGGAAGAGGCATTTTTCTGCAAGTTCTCTGCAAGATGAGGAAGATTGTGAGTTCCAAGTCATCTTAGTCTCATGCGATGCATGTTGTTGGTCGATGCACGGATGGGGAGACATTATTTGCATTCGTTATTTTCTTCAATTCTTTTTAGAACAAAGTTCAATCTATCATTATAAATTCTCAAAGCATATAAATTGTATGTAAAAAGTTTGTGTGGCTCACATGTAATGTCAGAAAAGTGTCATACATTAGAATAATTTTTTTCTATACCAAGGAGAGTCATCATATTGACCATTTTTTGCATGTTGAAGGCTTATAGGTAGATCTGGGTGCGCATTTTGCACTTTTAATTTGATAATTGAAGCTTTGGTAGTTTAAGTCTATTAGCCATTACCATGACTGATCTTGTATTTTCTCGTTATTTCTTTATTTAGTATTTCTATCAGAAAGTATATAGCCATTTTTAATCACTTTGGGAAATGTAGTGTACAGAATGATCTTTTTATTTCTTTTGGGTTTTAATCCATTCTAATGACCTTTGCATCCCAAGTAGAGAGTTTAAATATGAAGTTGTAGTTTCATTAGATATGCGTTTTGCTTTTATTTTTCCTCTCCTTACTAGTTACTAGATCGTTTAACTAATTCAACTTCTGCAGGAGGGCTTCTGTCGCTCTAAATGTATGGCAACCAGAAGTTGTTCGTGGGAGACAGAAACAAATGGTAGAGCAATGCACAGTTCCCATCGAGTCTCGGCTGCACTCTTTAAATATGGAAATCAAAGTGTGCAGGCAGCAGATTGAAATTCATAAGAAGTCCTATGTACGACTTTTTCATGGTTGGTTTTTATTGAGATAGTAGCTGTAAATTTGTTTGTCAAATTTATCACTGCAAACACTCTTTGACAGAATCATCAGAAGCAGCAGCTAGAAGAGGGCAGTGAAGAGCTAAAATCAATGAAGTATAATCCTCTGTATTGTTATCAATCAACGGAAACTGTAAATAATGTCACTAGGAATCAGAAAAAGTTGAAGAAAAGCATGGAGGAGAAGAAGTTGAAGAAAAGCAGGCAGTGTAAGCATTTCTCTGACTCACTATGTTCACATTAGAAAAGGGCCTTTGAACTTGTTTTCTGTTCTGCTTCTTAAAACTGTTTTGAGAAGTTTGAAGAGTTGCAGCAATACAGATAAATATCTGAAAATATACACTTAAAATTGTATAGTATGATGAAGGGTTAATTTTAGAAAACCCGCCCCAACTATGGGGCTCGTCTCAGAAAAACCCCCTCAGTTATTTTATCTTAAAAAAGCCCCCCCTCAAATTTGAGGGTGTTGTAGATAACCCCCCACATCTTTCAAAATATGCCTAACCCCCCTTAACTATGAGGTGTCTCACAAAACTCCCTTTATCTTTCTAGTTTTTCCAAAAAAACGCCCCTAATATTATTAATTTGAAATGTGCAATGACTAAAATACCCTTGGTTGAAAAAAATTCATGAGTTTGAAAGCCCATCCCAATGAAAACATTATACTTCGGTTTGATGGGTTTTGATGAGGAAACTAATCTTCAAATATATATTTTTTAAAAGTTTCAATTGTTTAAAATATTACAAGTATGGATAAGCAGAAAATAAAAGAAGTTTAGTGTTTAAAAAAAGAAAGGGGAAAAAAAAGATTTGAAATAAAATGAAAGTTATTTTTAAATAGAAAAAAGCAAAAATGAACACTAACACTATGGTAAAAAAAAATTTTAATGTCTTAGGGATAATATGGCTATTTCAAATCATTTGTACCATTAGATATAAATTATATTAGTTAAGGGGTGTTAAGTGAGAAAAATTGAGAGGGGATAAATAATATTTTGAAAGTTGAGGGGGTTATCTACAACAACTCCGTAATTGAAGGGGGTTTTCTAGAGTTAAAATGGTTGAGGGGGTTTTCTAAGACGAC
>NC_033795.1:37478723-37484897 GCF_001876935.1 Asparagus officinalis
CTAAACTTTTGCAATCTTTCCAGTTAGGAAGAGCTTAGGCCTATGAAGTGAGCCTCCATAAACCATAAATGAAACTGTATAATTCACGTTACATCCTCCAACTGCTAGTATTTGCTGTTGTGAACACCCGGTTCCTGGACATCTTCATTTCATACTGTATTGTAACTACACTATTTTTGTGCTCCTTTGAGCAACTTCTACTAGTTTACTTTCAGCTTCAGCTCCACAGACTTACTTTTCTTGCACTTCCAAACAGTAAAAAAGAAACCATGTTATCTTTGCACTCCAAAAGAAGCCAAGTATCTTTCCTTTGCATGCCCTTCCAAAGTAAGAGTGGTCCAAGCAGTCTACATAGTCTTTTAACTCCTTTAGTTTAAATTACACATAAGACCTGAAATAATCTTTACAGCTACATAGTTTACTTAGGTTTAATACCAACCTAAATGTTTTCAATTTCAATGAAGGCATCAGTGATTGTAATGGTAGAAGTGCAAGTAGTGGCATTGGTGTTGATTGCGGCATTTGAGCAAGTGTTGGTTGTGTGATTGCACATGTGATGAGCACATTAAAAACGATTGCGTTTGTGATGGTAGCAAGTGGCAGATGAGTGATAATCATAACAGCAAAAGATACATAAGGAAAAAAAAATTGTAAAGAAAGAACATATGCTTGAGAAATGAGATTTTATTTTGAATGGATTCCCATTTCCACATGAAGCATACCCCCTATCATTTGAGGGTATTGTACTTTCGGGTATGAAAAAAATTATGTATGCTGATGGAGACCCAAATTTCCAAGAATGTTGAATTAAGCTTATGCTAAAGCTTATAATCCACACAGATGGTTATGTGGCTTTTCATGCACCAAAAACATTCTTAAAAATATTTAAAACATACGGATTTTTATTTTATTTTACATCTAATGCTTTCAATTACTAATATCCTTTAGCTATTCTCTCGTGGACGGGCATGATTGCAAAATAAACTAGGAAGACATGTAAGAAGTTATGTGCTGGAGATAAGGGGTGCTAAACCATATCCATATCCGAGGAAATATCTGTAACCGTATCCGTTAGGATACGGATATGGTTACTCAAATCTATAACCGATAGGATATAGTTACATATATGGTTTTGTAGTGAAATATCCATGTTGGAAATATGTGAATACATATTAGTCATACTCTTATGATAGTTTCGATTCTTAGATTATGGATTTGTGGTTAATTTTGATTTAGTCATACTCTTATGATAGTTTCGATTCTTAGATTATGGATTTGTGGTTAATTTTGATGATCAAGATATCTAATCTTAACTTTTATAGTTTCGATTCTTAGATTATGGATTTGTGGTTAATTTTGATGATCAAGATATCTAATCTTAACTTTTCAGTTATAATGAACATATTAATGAACTTTTTTGTATCACATGAACTATATTTTTCTCAATACTATCAAGTTTTCTCATATCCGATTTTAGCGGATATGGATATAAATTTTTTTACCGAGGTATATCTGTATCCGAGATGGGTAAGCGGATATGAATATGGTAAGCATCAGATCCGAGCGGAATCCGGACCGAATGCACCCCTAGCTAGAGACCTTAAATATAAATTGTCAAATAATAGTTCTCATAAGTATTTATAAGGGCATTTGGAATGCTGCGTGAGCAAACCTGACAGTCCAACTTGAAACCTTCCAAATCAAACACCTTGCTTTGTCAATGGACTAGGCTTCATAGCATTTGGTTTATTGTTGACCTTGTCTAAGGTTGAAATGTAGCTTGTTAGCTGTTTCATATTTGATTGTTTACTATAGATAGAAATATGAAATTTTTAGTCTCAAAATGGTATTATTGTTCTTGTAGGGAACTGATTCATCTTCTATTTATTTGTTGTCATGGGCTTATGGGAGATGTGTAGATGCTTTTTGGTTTTGGTGTTCTCACTTTCGCTTTCGATATTATTTAGATTGGCAAGCTAATTGCAGAAAACTAAAAAGTGCTTCAAGATACAGGTCAGTATGATCTTTGTATGATGTTTTTGATTCAGTCATTTGGTCAGAGGAATATGAGATTTGCAATAAGTAAAAAGATATTTAAGATATCTTGTTCTATTTTCTGCTATTTACTAGATTATCTCTTTATCTGTTGTGTATAAAGAGGAAGGTGCAACATACCATGCTTTATTTTGCATCGCCACCATTTTGCTCGAATTTTTTTATTTCTTCTTCGTGCAGGAAATGCTGATGTATTAGACTGCTGACTGGATAGAGTTATTCTAGTCCTCATGCGGAGGTGGCGATATTATTGTAGTTTTTCAGGCCTTACAGTGGTTTTTGTACTGCTATTGAGGAGCCATGGTGGTGATATTTTGAGCTCTTGATACGTAAATGTGATAAACGTAAATTACTCGATTACGATGTGATTTGGAGCTTGTGGTGTGTACATGTGATACATGTAAAGTACTCAATGATCAATGTAACTTACGGGTTTTTCGGGTTGAGTTTCGGACATTCTGTTGGTCATTATTCATTAGCTCTTGGTTACCACTTCAATATATATACTTGCTCCCAATTCTCTCTTCCAATTTTTAGATCGCACTCTTGTTCATCTACTAATGAACTCGGCTCATACAGAGTGGTCTTTGTTTTAATTTATCTTGCCAATCATTATAATGCTGTGTTTGCTGTCTTTGGATGGACGGTAGAGAAGGGAAGGGGAAGAGAAATATGAGTTTAACCTTATTTGGGAGTTTTATAGGGAGGATAGAGGAGGGAAATGAGGGGAAATTTTACACTAAAATCTTACACCCCAAATTAAAAAGGAAAGAGAAAATTGAAAATTTTCCTTTCTCTCCCTACCCTTCCTTTCCTTCCATAGCTCCCAAACACAACATTATATATCCTCTCGAATGCTTGAAATTAAAATTTAATGGATTACGAAGCAGTGCTGTTATACAAGATGACTTTATGTTCATAAAGATGTATATTTTGTCATTTTTTGAAATGAAGGTATCAGTAGTTAACTATATACTTCCTATCATTGTTCAACTCAAGCAATGATGTATGGGACATAATCTTTTTTCCATGGTAAATTTCAATAAACAATAGTATAAATTTATGGATTTTGCAAAGAAAATATCATAAACTATTTCTATTTGTGAAAAATATCACACTTCTAAATTTTAAAATATCCTCATTTGGCAAGGGGTTTAGAGACGAGGGTTATTGAGAAGGATTAACTAGGGCTGAGCATGGTTCGGTCCAAACCGAAAAAACCGACCGAACCGATCCGAAAAAATCGGTTTTATGAGTGGGGTGGTTCGGGTCGGTTTGAAAACTTTTCAACCCGAACCGACCCGAACCGACCCGAACCGATCGAATATAGTGTAATACTACCCATTCTGATTTCAAACCCTACCTGACCCGTCCCAAAAGAGTCAAAGACTCAAACCCTAAACTCATTTTCTGAATCATTATGGGTTGAAAATAATATCATTATATCAGTGTTTAATGCTTCATAATCTCCTACTTTGTTGATATCTTTTTTTAACACAGTTTATTGTTTGATAAGAAGTTTGATGAAGTTAGAACCGAACAAACCGAACCGAACCGCACCGAACCGACTTGCAGCAGTTTGGTTCGGTTTTGATTTATAAGCGGTTCGGTTCGGTTGTTCAAAATTTGGTAAAAACCGAACCGAACCGACTAAGCGGTTCGGTTCGGTTGTTCAAAATTTGGTAAAAACCGAACCGAACCGACCGTTGCACACCCCTAGGATTAACTTAGTTAATCCTTTATGAATGGTTAAAAATAATATAATTTTGTTTGAATTAGATAATTAATATGAAGGTTTAACTTTTCGTGTTTGATGATAATGGAGGATTAACGGGGTTAGTCTCTTTTATTTTTTTTGAAATACCAAATTTATCCTTATCGAAAGTAAAAAAGAAGTTTCCAATAATTATTATATTAAGATTAAGATAAAATTTCATTAGAATTTGCATCCATCCGTACCAGAAAACATTGTCAATTTTATTATTTAAATAAATGATTGTTGAAGAGGTTAACAAAAAATAATTTAAATTAGAAATAATAACTTGTGGTTATATTAAATACATTGATGAAAAATTTGACCGTGAGAAGATAAATTATCCTACAAACATGAAATTAAAATTTAAAATGTCATTAATGATCTAAAAAAATTCAAAGGCTTTTGATGAATTGTTATTCCCAAAAAATTAGCTATTAAAGAACAAATGCAACAATTCTGTCACCAATACTATATAAAATTTGAATCTTATTATCATAAATCCACATACTTTTCCAACTAATATTGCATATCTTATATTGAGCACCTTTTAGTAATGGTTACACTTGATTTTAGGTGCTTATGATGGGGCGAAGGGGAAAAGACAATTTCCCTCCATTAATAAGCATTTTTTTTCTTTTTGCTAAAAGGATGGACAGGAGATCCAATGTGTATCTTTTGTGGCTTTCATCAGGAAAACAGAGACCATTTGTTTTTCTCCTGCTCATTATCTGCACAAGTTTGGACACATTTCAAGAATTACTATCTCCCTTTCCCATGACCATCATCTTTTGAAGATCTTTTATTAACTGTTAATAAGCTTCATGGTAGAGTTGGTTATATTTGGCGTAGCTTTTTCTCATATATCTGTTGGAACATTTGGATCAGTAGGAATAAATCAATTTTTGACAAAACTACTTTTTCTTACAAGAAGATTATTAATCAGTCGGTTTATGGCTTATATGATTGGTCAGATAATGGAAGAGGTGTTGCGGCAAAGGAACTCTCTGCTAGATTTGAAGAATTTCCTCTCTCTCGAGCAAGTGTCTGAAGATGGAGAACTTTTTGAGTCATCTTTTTTATAGTTTTTGTTGTGTATATATCTGTTCCTTTATCTTTCATGTGTTGACTATAGAAAATTAAATTTCTACTATGCACATGTATGGCTGGCTTTGGTTCTTCCATAAATCTGTGTCAACGGTGAATGACGGCAAGGCCCTCTCTTCATCTTCATGGATCTTTGGAAGAAGAAAGTTATACATCACTACTAGTAGAAATTTCATTTTCTATTTTCCAACATTTTGGACACAGTTCGTGTCTTACTTTTGTAACTAAACAATCTTTTGGATTCTTGATATTTTAATGAACGGGGTTTTACCCCTGTTTTTCGATAAAAAAAAAGCATTTTTCTCTCCTGAATACGTTTCAGCTATGTTTGCTTTGAGGTAAAGTGAAGGAAAAGAAAAGAAAAGAGAGAAAAAGGAAGGAAGGTAGGGCTGAGGATGCTGAATTTATAGGTGGTGATGAGGAAGGTGCATCGGGTCTTCCATCTTCTTTCTCTCCAAAGGAACGTGAGAGCTCACCTGTTGCTCATAGGACCCATCATGCTAACTTGCCTAAATCACCGAAAGATCCAAAAAGAATGAAGGAGAAGGTTGTTCTAACATCTACCAATTAGATGACAGTGGAAGTCCTTAGTGGAGATGAAGAGGAAGAAGATACAATGCCCCTTACTCATAGAAAGAGATCTTGATCTTCAACTTAGGCTCAAGTTCAAGCTCAAGTTTCTCCAAAAGCCGAGTTGCGCACAAAATATCGCCATGAGAGATCTGATACTCTGGGAGAAGTTCGTCCGTCAAAAAGGACTAAGATGGTCGTGCACTGACGATGTACCCCTTTGCCAGTAATGGAAGAGGAGCCGGCCCACAATATTCCTGTTGAGGAAAGAGGTAATATTTCGTCTTCACCTTTCTTCCACTGCATTATTTTTAGATTTTTTGAACACATTTTGCAATTTATTTTCATAGGGGACCATGAAGAAGGAAAAATTCCATATGGACCCTCTTCTCCCGAACTTATGCTTACCGAGGAGCCAGGTTTTATTCAGCTAATGAGCATGTCAGTGCTAGGCCTGCTAGAGAGATCAGAGTTCAACTCAAGCCCCCTACCACAGTCGCTCCAATAGATTCCAGCACAGGTACAAGTATTTTTCCCATTCGGAGGGCAATTCCGAGAGATGTGTGAATCGGAGTGCATTCCTCCTTTAATGGTTTCTGCGCGTTATCTTCTTTTAGAGAAATTAAAGGAAGCGAGTACCAGTGCCAGAGCTGTAGAACCTATCGCAATGGCTGAAGGTAAAGTTAGCT
>NC_033795.1:37489922-37528020 GCF_001876935.1 Asparagus officinalis
TTCTCAGCTGACATGTCAAGTAGTCAACGAGCAGAAAGTGGACATGCATTTTTCAAGAAATTTGTTTCGAAGAATAATTCATTGGTGGATTTCATGATTCAGTTTGGTAGGGGACTAGTGCGCCAACGTCACGAGGAGTTGATGGCCGATCACAAAGACTTGATTGAGAAACCTAAACTTAGAATAAATCATGACTTTTTGGAGCAAATGGTTGATATTTACACAAATGAGATGTACTATAAGTTTGAGGCTGAAGTGTGTGATAGCTTTAACTACAAGTTGCAATGTGTTAGGGAAACCGACAATCACTGTGTGTATCAAATTCAAAGAAAGAAGCTTGCAGGAAGTAAAGTCCGCGAAATCGTTTATGACAAGGACTTGGATTTGGTTTATTGTAGTTGTAAAAAATTCGAAAGCGCCGGAATCCCATGTACACACATTATCTCATATTTGATGAAGTTTGATGCTGAAATATTGCCCGATAAATACATCTTAAAGAGGTGGACTAAGTCTGCAAAATCAGGGACAATGGTTGATAATAAAGGCATGCAGATAACCTCTGACAATTCTTATTTTTTAACGTGAAGTCAATTTATCCAATCATCTTTGGATTTAGTTGACAAGTCCCTCGTATGTGAAGAAACAAGGACGATGTTTACCGATGTGTTGCGAAGCATTAATGAGCAAATAACTCAATTTCTTAGTAGCCGCATGGCTGTAATGAGCTTCACTGAGAAAAGTAATTCAATAGGTAGTAATATGATAGGTGATGGTGATGGTACAAGTGCGCATGGTTCTTGCACTTTTCAAAGTAGTTTCAATGAACCCAATCAAGTGCGGGCAAAGGGGTGCGGCAAAAGGTTGAAAGGAGGAAAAGAGAAAGCAATGGCTAGAATCAAGAATAAAAGAGAGAGACGTTGTCACGGGTGTGGTAAAGTAGGCCAATCACATGATAAGCGAAATTGTCCAGCACTCACAAATCCGTAAGTAATAATTCTTTTATTCTTTATGTTGTCTTATTTTTCATATTCTAGTATTTCTCTTGATGTATATATTTTTTTTAACATAATGTAGGTCTTCTACATGCGTTGATGTGAATTTGCAAGAGGGTAATGAGATATCAAGTGAAGATGGGGAGGATGTGAATCTTTTTGAATGAACCCGAGGAGTGGTGTTGAAATTTGTTTTAACAAGAAGTAAGCCCCTTTATACTCAATTCTTTATCTTTTCATAATAACAGACATAGGCTAAGTGTATAAAAACAAATGACTTATTCATTGCATTGGCTATTGTGTACAGAAGTTGTTGATGCAAGTTGTTGATGCAGCAGCTGTTTAGGGCAGAGGTTGATGGTTGAAAAGCTGTTGATGCAGCAGCAAAAAGTGGGATGCTTAGCTTGTTATTGCTGTTATGGTTTGTTGATGTAACTTGTAAGGATTGTAAGAATTGTCAAAGTTGCTGGCTTGTTTCAAAAATGAATTTGTATTTGTCAAAAGTGGGATGCTTAGCTTGTTATTGCTGTTATGGTTTGGAAATTCAAAAACTGGGATGCTTAGCATGTTTTTGGATGTGTAGATATTTTTGTATTTTAGCCTTGTTTTCATCCTGTGGTACAGGTCATTTGAGCACGGTCTAGCAAAAACATCGAAGTGGACTTATTGTAAGTAGTATTTTCTTTGTCCACACCATCGAAGTGGACTTATCCTGGACAGTTCTGCGAACAATAAGAGTTCCACACTTCTATTAGCTATATTGTTGGTCTAGAAGCTTTGGTACGCAAACTTATGTGAAGCAAGACAGCCGTGATCTCCATTCTTCTGAAACTCAGGTGGTAGTGGTCAGGGACATTGATGAGGGAGGGAACTGATTAGTCTACATTTAAACAACAGCGGTTAAACTTTAACTTTTCATTGCATTAGCCGATGACAATTGTTAAAACAACAGCAGTTAAACAACAACAGTTACAAAGTCTTGTTTCATTCCCACAAATCGTTTACATCACATAGTTTCTTTCATGGCCAAACAAAAAGACAACAAAAAGGCTATAATAGTTAGCCATTTCCACAACACTTTTTCACGTACAACAACCAACTCACGAGCCTCTGGTGGGGCAATGACGAATGGTTTTTGTTCAATTGATGAAATCTTGCACCAGCCCAAAAATAAACCGTACTTTTGCCTTTTACACGAGTAGTAAATTCTACCACGGTTCTTGTTCTTGTTCGACTTCGTTATCTTCACGTCCTCTAATTCTCCCCAATCGCATTGTTTCAATATGAATCTAATATCCACTTCAACTCATGAGTTACTTTCCACAGTTGATGATGAAGCCATTTCAATCTACAAATTTTGAGCAATTTAACATGAACATGTACTGGAAAGAGACATAGGAAAACTTTTTCTGAGTAAATTGTAATGAAGAGAACAGATCATCTCAGAACTGCTTGAGGGAAGTTCTATGTCACTCTTGGGGATAATGAAATCCTCAAATTATCCCTCAATACCCCCATGAATGGTATACAACTACCAGCTTGCATGCTGCTAGTAACTCTAGTGTAATCACCCCCTAGTGTTCAGCCATTAAGCATAAACCATAATCTCTAATAAGAAGGGAAGGGTTGCTTTCAGATTTCCTATTTATATGTTCCCTTCGAACAAAAATGTCAACAAGTTATAGCTAGAGATAATCGTTGATTATATTACTAAAGAGGTGTGACATGGGCGTGCCTACATGAGTATATATTGACAGAATGTTACATGTCAATACAGAAATTGAATAAATCACATTATCATTTCCTAAATTCAAACAATATTTATTTTCAAGTCCTGTTAATGGCTGTATATAGCAAAATTGAATAAATCACCCCAAATCATAATCCCTAATCTGTCTATTTTGCTCGACTTTATTCTCATTTACGCAACATCAGCAATCGGAAGCTTTTATAACTGTAAAGTTTTCAACTTGAATGCCATCCCAATTAACAAATAGGGAAAAAGGGATAGTATGACAATTTCAATTTTTTTGATGGAGATCTATACCTGCGGCATCGAATCCCTATTTTTGGGCACGAACGAGATCTGGGGGAGTTGGGCACGAGATCTCGTCGGGTCGGCGGCTCGAGGAAGTTCGACGGCACGACGGTGGTCGTCTGGAGAAGTTCGTCTGGAGGAGTTCGCGACGGATCTCCGTCGGCGGCGGTCGACGGCGAGAGCAGGAGCGTTCGTCGACGAGATTTGTGAGCAGGACTTGAGATCTGAACGACGACGAGAGCAGGAACTTCGTCGGCAGGGATCGACGACGAGAGCACGAACTTCGTCGGGTTGGCGGCGGTCGACGACGGAGTGAGGAGAAGGGATTTGAGATTGGTTTTTTGGGGAGAGAGAGATGGATTTGGGAGAACGAGATCAGATCTGAGAGAGAGAATAAGATTTCTTTGAAATAAATGGGCGGAGGATGGGAAACAGCTGTAGCGGAGGAAATTTTGCAATAAAACCCATTCGATCCCAAAGTGCGTACGCACCCATCCGCACTTGAATCACGATCTGGTTGGTTCTGTAGATGTTGTGATGAAGGAGCCAGCTGAAGATGAAGTCAATCATGAAGTTGAGGTGGGGGATTTTGATGAACACACCCTCGATATGAACATTTCTGAAGATGACCATAAGTTGATCTCCAACTTATTATAGGGGAAAGCTCCTAGTGAGGCTACAGGACCAGCTGTTGAAGCTAGTTCATCTGTAAGTATGGATTTTATTCTCGAGACCCAATTGTCCTTTTTTTTGCTTAATTTCAAATGACTATATGGGAATTTCAACTATAGGACCGACCACTGGTGCTGATAAAACTACAGCCTCAGGGGCTTTAGAACATGCTAAAGACTTGGGTTCTTCAAGTTTGGAGCTAAAATTCAACCATCTCCTTCCCAACCCAAGACCTTTATTAGCTCAGATCCGATGTCAGCGGAGGTCCCAGCCACCAAGTCAATTGACGAAGCGGGATCAGTGATCGCCATCTCTTAGAAAGTTCCGGCCGCTCTCGAAACTAAATTAATACCATCAGGACAAGAGAGACAAACTAAAGGATCTTTTGTTGGACTCAGTAAGTTTATGCTCACCATTACTTTTGAAATCTAAGTATCAAATGTGTATTCAACAATTCTTTTGAGTGCTTATTGTTGATGTTGAATATCACACAGAATAATCTAGAAGGGGATGGTTGCGGGGTGATGAAGGATGATGGAGGGCCCTCTCCCTTCTCCGACTTTATGCCTGGTTCTTGAACGGGGGCTTTATGTCCACACTACACAGATAAGAAGAAATCGTGAGAGGGTGGGGACCGGTTTCCCCATGGTTCGTCCAATGATCAAGTTTGTGAAACTCGAGTGGGGAAGGGGAAGGTTAGGAACCGATGTGGTTCTTAAAGTAGCAATATGCATGCCCGAAGGATCTATGTGAGCTCCTCTGTCTAAACGAAGAACTGTGTGTTCTTTCTCTTTCAATAGATTAAGGTGAGAGGAAGTTGGGTCTGAGTCTCACCCTTTGCTTAAGCTTTTTTTCTCCTTTTTATGTTAGGAGAGTCGTTCGCTTTACAGGTGTCGGCTGATGACTGAAGAGGAAGTCACTTTAGCATGGGAGGAGATATCTCCACATTTTTTGGGAAGTGATTGAGAGCATGGCAGGAGGCACGTTAGTATACTGAATCATCCCTCGTTTTATAGGTGTCGGGTGGCGACTGGAAGGAAGTCACTTCAGCACGGGAGAGGTTGTCTCCGTATTTTTTGGGAAGTGATTGAGAGTGTGGTAGGAGGCACGTGGGTAGCTGACATGTCACGAAGACTAACAGGCCAAATCTGGATAAGGCTTCTCTGAGGTGGACTGAAATGTTGATATATGCTCTGAGGGAGAGGCTTGAGACCGGAGTTGGGTTCTTAACTTAGCCGACAACAAGGAATGTCACTCAAGTTGTCCCCAAGAATGGCCCAATGAGTGGTTGAGTGCCTTAAGTAGGGTCGTCCTCAATGGTAGTATCGACTGACATCGCCTTTCGTGTCGACACAAGAGTGTTAGCTTGATGAGTCGGCGAGGTCGAGGCCTCTGTGATTATGCCTTGGGTTTATTCCTGATAAGGTAACAAGGTTTTGTAATTAGTAATGATGGTCGAGTTGTACTGGACGATTCGACCATATGTTGTGCCTTGAGTTTACCTTGAAGAGGTACTAAGGGCTTGGAATCTGACTGAGGAGTCATACGCCTAGAACTCTTGAGAGTTGACTAGGTCTTTCCTTACCCTAAGACCGAAAGACGACTGTAGCAACAAGCCAAACGGTTGAGGTTATTTTGCTAGGACTCTTATTATATCATTTTGCAAATATTATATCTTGGGTGAGTAAACACCAATAGTTGGCCACTTTCGCTTAGAGTCGGCTTTTAGTCGGCTCCAAGAGAAATAAAATATACTCTGATTAATACAAGCATGCTGAGGATGAGAAACTGAGAAGTCTCTGTCTTAGAGACGTTGCTTGTCATTATTAGGCACCCATTGTTAACTCTGCTATTCATGGCTGACATCATCAAATATCTGAATCATCTTTTTGGCAGACGAAGCGTCATGGACATAATGGAGGATCTTCCTCTTTTTGAGTATTAGAACTTGGGGCATTAAATGAGGGTAGCGCTTCGTATTTCAAATGAACCGCTTCAGATTCCAAAGTGGATCTAGCCTAGTTGCTTCGAAAATAATCACGCCCTTTGAAATCCTTCTGTACTCTTCCTTGAAAGTTTATAAATGGCCTCTTGATGTTAAGATATTTCTTTTACAAACTTTCACTTTGGCAAATTCCTGATATTCCTCCATGCTTTTTTAAGAAAAAGTCTTTCATGGCCTCCCAAGTTTCAAACTCTGGCCGTAGTGAGGAGAGACTCGCTATTCTTCTACTTATCTGCTCAAAGGTCCATATGGACAATCCGGTGGGGTTATATGATCAATATAATATTCCTCGGACTCTCACATTGGTGACGCTAAAGATGATCGAGCCAGTGTACTGCCATGGCGAGGGTCGAGTGTCGCTGTACTTGGCCCACTTGGAGCATGACTTACGACTTCCCTCACACCCTTTTATTAAGGAGGTGCATGCCGCTCTAGGAGTATCCCCGTCCTAATTCTATCCAAACATAGTAGGGATTCTAGTGGCTTTCATCATCATTTGCCACCATGTTGGAGTCTAACCAAGCTTGAGATTTCTTGGGCATCTGATCACTGTGGGGTCAGCTGAGAAGGACCCGTATTATTCTTACCACTATCGTGGTGAGTTCCAGCTTGTCTCAGATTATTTAGAGTTGGATGAAGACTGGAGGAGGCAATTCGTGTGGGTCTATGGTGGTAACAGCGTCTTTGCTTGCTCGGGATGGCCGAAGGCGAATGAAGACGCCTTGAGGCCAATCACCCTTAGTGATTCCGAGATGATGGATCTAGAAAAGGTCCGTTCTTATACCGAGCCACGAGAGAGCGATGCTCTATTTGATGATGTGTTCCTCCAAACAACAGGCCTATTCATGATCTTATCCTCCACTGGCTTCTAGGCAAGGGCGAGCTTGCTCCTTTGTTGGCGGAAAGTCGTAAGAGAAATGCAAGGACCGAAGGGTTGAGTTTTACTGCTAAGAAGCTAAGGGGGACCTTCAGCGCTGAGGAGGTGGCTGTCTTGATGCCTCAAGCAATTAAAATTCTCTGAATTGAGGGGGAGGACAAGGGTTGAGAGGTGGCGTCCAATCGGACCGTTTGTGGGGTCCCAACCAACTGGGACGGGTCCACTGGTAACTCAGCTGAACTGCTTGGAAAATGTAGGGCTGATAGACGAGTCTTCTCCTGGCAGGGAGACAACGGCCCTAGCGATCGAGGAGGATGCTATCAGCCCTAGTATTACTCCTGAGGCATCTCGTCGTCCCGACAAGGAGCCGATTGGGGTGGACGACACCATCAAGGGGAGAGCTGAAACTCTGTCAGACCAGATAGAAAATGGTGCTGATGGGAGGATTTTGGAGGATATGCTAAGTGTTGGTATACACCAAACTCTCCAGGCTTGTTTGTCTGGGGGGACTTTGCTAGAGAATGACCTATTCAATCGACTTGAGCGCTCCCTAGAATGCCAAGCAGGGCTGTCAAAGGAGAAGTTGGCCAAGGAAGAGGCAGAGAAGAGGATCACTGTCTTAGAGGCCGAGTTGGCTCACAAAGAAGGCGCTTAGCTCTGGAGTCTGGATGAGAAGGAAGAGCTCATTAAGAGCTTTCAAATCCAGTTCTCTAAGCATGCGGAGGTCAAGTCTAAGAAACATTACAGGACGACGGCTGAGGTAGAGGCTCGATCAAGTCGCCTATCTCTCGAGAAGATGAGGGGGGACTTTGAAGAGCTGCAATCAAAGCTTTAGGCATCAACGACCCTTGTCTAGAATCTGGAGGGCAACTCGTTCATATGGATTCAGAGCAACATAGAAAGAAGGTGGTTGACGACTGACGTCATGGCCATATAGGGAAAGCCGAGGTGGCCTTATCATGTAAAGCTAGGGTTGATTACTTCACCACCTTGGTGCCTCACAACTCTCATCCGACTCCAGATCGATTCTATCCTTTCTGTGTCTACTGCTGTGTCGATTTGTTAAAAGATGTTGAGAAAAGTGGAGACGGTTTGGATTTATCAGTGAGTGACGATGAGGGTGAGCATGTTGTTGGGTCCCTAGGGAATCTTCTATAACTGCTACCACCAAGAGATCGACAAGTCCAACTCCCAAATCTGGTCGAGAGCTCTGAAGACCTGCATAGCTTTTTTTAAGAGAAATTTGTAATGAAGTTTACTCTTATTGAATGAAAATTAACTTTTGTCTCCATTCTTGAGCTTGCCTTCATTGTTTATATTCTTTTAGCTTTATAGCTTTGTTCTTGTATGAAATGTTGGCTAAAGTGAGTTAGTTGTAATGTGTCGACCCGTGCTGCGAACTTATGATAACTAGTTCACCTGATGCCTTAGTTTGGCTAAGTGTTTAATTACCAGAACTTGACAGATAAGTGCTTAAGTTTTTGGATCAATTAAGTATTGTCCAGACACTTAATATTCATACATTTGGCTTATGAATACCTTTTGGCAGAGTGGCAACCTTGAGGTTGGGTGCCTAGGTCTTACGTAAGTGCCTAGGTCTTCATAATCCCCGTATAGTCGAATGACGATTGTGGGAGTCGACCATAGGGTTGTGCCTTGGGTTTATTCCTGATAAGGTACCAAGGGCTTGTCAACATACCAATCCTAAGGTTGGGTCACCCAAGACTTACTTGGATGTCTGGGTTTTTTATTAACCATGATGGTCGAGTTGTCCTGGAGGATTCGACCTCATGTTGTACCTTAGGTTTACCCTGATAAGGTACCAAGAGCTTAGAATCCAACTGAGGAGTCAAATGCCTAGAACTCTTGAGAGTTGACTAGGTCTTTCCTTCTCCTAAGGCCGAGAGATGACTATGGGAGTCGACCAAAGGGTTGTGCCTTGGGTTTATTCCTGATAAGGTAATAAAGGCTTGGCGACATACTAGCCCTGAGGTTAGGTCACCCAGGACTTATTTGGATGCATGGGTTTTTGATTAACCATGATGATCGAGTTGTCCTGGTGGATTCAACCATTTGTTGTGCCTTGGGTTTACCCTGATAAGGTACCAAGGGCTTGGAATTCGACTGAGGAGTCGAACGCCTAGAACTCTTGAGAGTTGACTAGGTCTTTCCTTCCCCTAAGGCCGAGAGATGACCGTGAGAGTCGGCCAAATGGTTGTACCTTGGATTTATTCCTGATAAGATACCAATGGCTTGGTGACATACCAACCCATAGATTGGATCGCCCAGGACTTATTTGGATGCCTGGGTTTTTTATTAACCATGATGGTCGAGTTGTCTTGAAGGATTCAACTATGTGTTGTGCCTTGGGTTTACCCTGATAAGATACCAAGGGCTTGGAATCCGAATAAGGAGTCAAACACCTATAACTCTTAAGAGTAGACTAGGTCTTTCCTTCCCCTAAGGTCGAGAGATGACTGTGAGAGTCAGTAAAGGGTTGTGCCTTGGATTTATTCCTAATAAGGTACCAAGGGCTTGGCAACATACCAACCCTGAGGTTGGGTCGCCCAGGACTTATTTGGATGCCTGGGTTTTCTGCCATAGTGAAGCCTTGATCCTTTCGAGACAAGAGTTAGTTCATATTTAATATGATTTCATCAGTTCTAAAATTTACATGATCATGAAAAATATCCCTTGTAGGCATCTGATGCTAAAAGGGGGTTGAACCACTTGAGATCTTGCTTTGGCTTTGCTTGAAAGGTAATTTTGTAGTGAATGAGGCTGCTAGTATAGAACCTCTTTAATTGTATTATGCTTCTTTTTCATGGCGGACTTCTCCATGATAGAAGAAGATGAGTCGAAACTCTATTTGTCATCTCATCAGTCAAGGTTCCTTTTGAGTCTGAATCTTCAGTAAGGCCTTGAAGGCGGATGGTTGGCATGCCAGTTTTTAACAAAAGGAACTACCCAGATGCCACGAATCATGTCGAAAGGTATTTTCCAGGTTAGGTTCGTGAGGGTTGGGGGCACAACCAAAATCTATATGGTACCTTTTGTGATAGAAACTCTCTTGGAGAGAGAATCCACAAGCCGATATTGCACTCCCTGGAAATGACAAATCGTAGTGGTTTCCTCAAATGAGCTTCAGGAGCACTAGGGGATGGATCATGTTGTGAATGGAGGACTCTCCTTTATGGGGATCATGCGGGTCGTATGTTTCGAACACCAGAGCTTTGGCAACTTTAGTGGTGCAGGCGTTAGCTGAAGGGCCAAGGTCATTCTTCCTGAGAAGACAATCAGCTGACTGGCCCTAAGCTTTTCCTGTAATCTCATCTTTGGCATATGGGAGTTCCACTTCAAAGAGTTATCATAGTCCAGGGCATCTATCACAGACTTAATCACTACTCTTATGCTCAGACAAGCTATTGTTAGTTGGAGCTTATGTGATATTTTGCCTGATTGGAACCTGTGTTGTGGCCAGAGTTATTCTGTGATGGCGATTAGAAGTCAGGGTTGCTTTTCAAGAAAGACCACCACCCTTATGGTGTGTCTTCTTCTGGAGGATTTTTAGAGAGGCTGAAGATCACTCTACCATCTAGCAAATGGTGTGCTTGGCAAATACTCCACATATAAGTCGCCGAGGCCTTCAAGAATTGCACCTATGTTGGTTCCTCTTGGCCAAAGCTAACCCTCCTTAGCTTGAATGATGTAACTTCTGACTTCATTTAGCTTGGATGATGCAACTCCGATATTGTTCTTCAAGGTGAATAGAATAAGACCATTGTTCAGAACTTGGCATGTCTTCTCAAAAAAGAAGAGTGGCCCCACGGTGGGCGTCAATCTGTTAATGTTGAATATCACACAGAATAACCTAGAAGGGGATGGTTGTAGGGTGATGAAGGATGATGAAGGGCTCGCTCCCTTCTCCAAATTTATGCCTGGTTCTTAAACGGGGGTTTGATGTTCATGCTGCACAGACAAGAAGAAACCGTGAGAGGGTGAGGACCAGTTCCCCCGTGGTTCCTCCGATAGTCAAGTTAGTCAAACTCCAGTGGGGAAGGGGAAGGTCAGGAACCAATGTGGTTCTTGAAGTAGCAATATTCATGCCTAGAGGATCTATGTGAGCTCCTCTATCTAGATGAAGAATTGTGTGTTCTTTCTCTTTCAGAGGATCAGAGTGAGAGGAAGTTAGGTTTGAGTCTCACCCTTTGCTTGAGCTTTTTTCTCCTTTTCATGTTAGGAGAGTCCCTCGCTTTACAGGTGTCGGCTAGCAACTGGAGGGGAAGTCATTTCAGCATGAGAGAGGATATCTTTGCATTTTCTGAGAAGTGATTAAGAGCGTGGCATGAGACATGCTAGTATACTGAATCATCCATCGCTTTACAGGTGTCGGTTGGCGACTAGAAGGGAAGTCACTTCAGCATGAGGGAGGTTGTCTTCATATTTTCTGGGAAGTGATTGAGAGTGTGGCAGGAGGCACATGGGCAGCTGACATGTCACGGAGACTTTCAAGCCAAAATTCTGATAAGGCTTGTCCGAGGTGGACTGAAATGTTGACATATACTCTAGAAGAGAGGCTTGAGGATGGGGTCGGGTTCTTAACTTAGCCGACAGCAGGGAATGTCGCTCAAGTTGTCACCGAGAATGGCCCAGTGAGTGGTTGAGTGCCTTAAGTAGGGTTAACCTCAATGATAGTGTCGATTGACATCGCCTTTCATGTCAACATAAGAGTTTCGGCTTGATGAGTCACCAGGGTTGAGGCCTCTATAATTGTGCTTTAGGTTTATTCCTGATAAGGTACTAAAGTTTTGTAATTAGCCATGATGGTCAAGTTGCACTGGATAATTCGATCATATATTGTACCTTGGGTTTACCCTGAAGAGGCACCAAGGGCTTGGAATCCAGCTGAGGAGTCGAACGCCTAGAACTCTTGAGAGTTGACTAGGTCTTTCCTTACCCTAAGGCCGAAAGACAACTGTGGGAGTCAGCCAAAGAGTTGAGGTTATTTTGCTAGTACTCTTATTATATCATTTTGCAAATATTGTATCTTGGGTAAGTAAACATCATAACACTTACTTTCCTTGCTCCTATTGTAGTGCTTCCTCTATCACTACTCGAGACCATCAAAGCATTAATGTCGGATGAGGATCCAGATAAGGCTATTATCTGCTCAGATCTCCATAGCTTCATCTCCTTCTTAAACATCATGATCGATCGAATCCTTCATAAGGGGTCATCTTTTGAAAACTTTAGGAAATTTCTTGATTGGCATGTGTTGGGGATCAGGAAAGAAGGGTACTCAAATTTGGCTGATTTTATTGAAGCATACTTTGCTCACCTGGAATAGGAAATCAAGAAGCTGAGGAAACTTCAGGCTAGCGGTGCTTCCTCTTATATAACTGCATGGATGGAATCAAGGCTGAAGGTGTGGCGTAATGCACAGAAGTCAGCTGAACTCGAACTTCGGAAGCTACAAAGTCGTGTGATATAGATGCAGGTAAACATCGCTAAGAAGGATAAAGCTAAGACTGGTTTGCTTCAAGCTTTGGAATCCCGTCAAGCCAAGATAGTTCGCTTAGAGAAAGAACTTGAGGAAGCCAAGGATGCCCGGAGTATCTTAGAAATTGATTTGGTTGAAGTAGAGCGTGCCCGAACGAACATGCTTGAACAACTAAAACCCCAAAAGAAGAAGCTTATTGAGATGGAACAAGAGATTGCCAAGGCTCAGAGTACTACTGAAGAATCCTTGAAAGCCAGCATGACGACGAAGTTTGAACAAGCCTGCGCAGAAGAACTTTCCAAACTTGAGGAGCAAATCCGGAGTTATAAGTTGTCTTTAGACTAAAAACATTTCTCTTGTACCAACAGTTCTTTTGTATTTTCTTAAGTTCTTCTCATGAATAAAGTAAACTTTTTGCTCATTTAAGTCTTATTATGATTACTTATTCTGTTTGAAATAAATAAACATAATACTCATAAGATTTTTAGCAAATCATCAGCCGTCAATGGATTTCATATGTCTTTACTAATTACCATTTGAGTCGGGCTAGCATGTAGATTGTCTAAATCCATTCTACATATAATGTTGTGCTAAAAGAATGAACTCTCTTAGACTTTATGCTATAATATTGAATATATAGGCTACATGTGTTAGATGTAGACTTATCTCTAATAAGGGATCAAGATAACACCTCTCATACATAAAGGCATGGATTCAGAGATTATTAATTTAATAATAAACACCGGCTATGATACTGAATACGTAGGCTTTGTCATCTTTACGGGAACGTACCACCCGACAACGTGTGTTAAACGCAGACTTATCTCTAATAAGGGATCGAGGTAATATCCCCCATGCATAAAAGGCATGGATTCAAAGATTATTAGTTTAATAATAATTACCGGCTACGATATTGAATATGTAGATTTTGTCGTCTTTACGGGAACGTACCACCCGACAACGTATATTAGACGCATACTTATCTCTAATAAAAGATCGAGATAACATCCCCTATGCATAAAAAGCATGGATTCATAGATTATTAATTTAATAATAATCACCGGCTACGATACTGAATATGTAGGCTTTATCGTCTTTATGGGAACGTACCACCCGGTAACGTGTGTTAGATGCAGAGTTATCTCTAATAAGAGATCAAGATAACATCCCCTATGCATAAAAGATATGGATTTAGAGATTATTAATTTAATAATAACCATCGGCTATGATACTAAATATGTAGGCTTTGTCATTTTTACGGGAACGTACCACCTGATAATGTGTGTTAAACGCAGACTTATCTCTAATAAGGGATCGAGATAACGTCCCCCATGCGTGTGAGGCATGGATTTTGGATGTTGAAAGATTATATCTTCTCTTAGGGCAAAGATGAACCTGGTACTAGAGAGAAAGAATTTTATATCCTATCTCCTGTTTGTCTTCACTTGGGGCGAAGACGAACCCGATACCGGAGAGGAAGAATTTTATATTCTATATCCTACTGAAAAAGAAACTCAAAGTGGAATCTCCACTTTAAGAATCCTGAAAGGAGAAACTAAGAGTGGGATCTCCACTCCGAGAATCGAAAAGATCCGGATAACCCTAACTTTTATAGGATTGGTTACCCAATCTGAAGATAAACTTCTCATTTATCGGGATGAAATTCCAACTTCGGCCCTAACTGTAGAAAGATTTGACTAAAGAGGAATGGATGAAAGCCTTTCGTTTATTGAAAGGGGTTTATGGTTTTGGCTCTAACTATGGGAAGGTTTGACCAAGTGTGAGTTTAAGGTGACCTAACTGTATGAATGTTTGATTGCACAATTTAAAAATGGACCTCTCATTCATGGAAGGAATTGAGAGGGGATTTTGGCTTTGGTCCTAACTGTAGGAAGGTTTGATCAAGAAACAAAAGTGGTGGAGATACAAATCACAGTGGTAATGTTGACTTGTACAAATCACTCGGTGAGAGTTTTTGGCGTCAAGTGACCAGGACTTGACACAAAAAAAATGGTTTGATAATTGCTAAGGATTAGCAAATCAAACTTTTGAGTGTCGTGTTAGGACTCTAATAGCGGGAGTGTTAAAGGCTTGAACACGGTGAGAGTTTGAATGGATTTAACCATGAAGAATTTTGGTGGACCCATCGTTAATTAATTTGATCAATGAGGGATTTTGTGGTGGAGAACTGTGAGTCGTCAAGTACTCTACAATTACACTGTGGGTGTTTCGTGAGGAAAGATTGACCTAATGAAATCATTGAATCTCATCTCAGTGAATGAGTGCTCGGAATGTCACAGTGAGAGGGATTTAATCATCTTAGAAATGATTAAATAGCCATAGTGGGAGTTTCTTTTTTTTTATCATGACTGAGAATGTATTATTCAGATGACTGGTTTTCATCTAGAATAATCAGTTTATTTCGGGTTATCCTTAAGAATACCATGCATAACATTCTCCAAGAACTTCCCGTTAATAGGTAATCCCGAACATACTAGGGATAGTACTGTTTAGGAACTTTGCATTTATTGGCGTCATGAGTTTGCCACCGTCTTAGGTGATCAGGCGATACGTGTCATTTGAGTAGACTGTCTCTATCACAAACGGTCCTTCCTATTTGGATTGGAATTTATCTTTCTTCTTGGAGTTGAGTATCATTGGTCGCCGAACGGTGAGAACCAAGTCTCCTTCCTTGAAGCTTCATTGTCGGACTCCTTTTTCAAAAGCCCTGGAGATTCTGGCCTGGTAAAACTCAATTTGTTGATAAGTCTCTAGGCGCTTTTCATCTAAAATCTTAAGTTCTTCGAGACGTTTCTGATGTTGTTCCTCCGTCGTCATCCCCGTTATGAGAGTGATGCGAATGGATGAAATTTGGATTTCCAAGGGAATGACGGCCTCGCATCCACACACTAAAGAGTACAGGGTTGCTCGGGCAGACGTGCGGACTATGGTGCGATAAGCCCATAGAGCTTTATCGAGTTTATCATTCCAGCCTCGTTTGTTGGTTCTCATGAGTTTTGATAAAATCTTAATAATTATCTTGTTGAAGGCTTCAGCCAATCCGTTCACAGTGGGATTATGCACCGTCGATGAGACGTCTTTAATCCTGAACTTTCCATAGAATTTGATAAAGGCATTACTAACAAACTGAGGGTCATTGTCGTGCACGATTTATCTTGGAACATCGTATCAGTAGATTATGTGGTGTTTGATGAACTTGACAACGTCGCTTGTCTTCACTTCTTTGGGTGGAATTGCTTCGGCCCACTTTGAGAAGTAGTCAGTGATTGCCAAAATGAAGCGGTCACCTTTGGCTGATAGTGGGAAAATAGGACTAACATTGTCCATTCTGCATGTCTCGAATGGCCATGATGTAGTCGAAGGGTGAAGGTGCTCTGGGGGTTGGTGCATGTAATTCACATGTATTTGATATGTGTGGCACTGTACTCAACTATGTCATTGACCATGGTTGGCCAATAATATCCTATCCTTCTGAGATGATCGCAAAGTTTGGGATCAGGATGGTGCGCATCGCACGTTCTGTCATGTGTTTCCTTAAGAGCCTCTTCTGCCTCTTTAGTTGAAATACATCAGAGTAGCAGACCGTCGTATAAGTGATGGTATAGCGTTTGGGTCATCGTGTTATAATAGAATCTCAGTGCTCTTCATTGGACCAAGTCTCTTTCTTTTATATATTCCGATAAAATATTGTGCAAGACATAATTAATAATGGGGAAACATCAATCTCGAGGCTCGAGTTCGATTCTGGTCGAGTGCGCCTCTTTGATGCCTAAAGCACAATCCGGCATAAAAAGTTGGTGAGTTCTCACTGTGACCAGTTGTTTTGTCTCATGAGGATGTGCTAGAGATACTGCTAATACCGCCAGTGCATCTGCATATGCCTTCTGGAGATGCGGAATATACTCGATTAAGAAATCTTCGAACGAGTCTACCATCTCGATGGCTGCTTGGTGGTACAGGATCAGATCTTGATTCCTGACTTCGTACTCTCCTCTAACCTGCTTACTATCAGTTGAGAATCACCAAAAGCTTCAAGATACTCGACCCTCAGCTCTTTGGTGAAACTGGGTCTAATGAGCAGCGTATTGTATTTGGCTACATTGTTGGAACATGGCTCGATCACTGAATAGGCTGGAGGAATCACATGTTTCTCTGGGGAAACTAGGACGACTCTAACTCCTAAGGATATTTTCGAACATCCAGGAGCACTAGCCACATTAGTTACTCGGGAAGCACCGTCGAAGTATAATTACCACACCTGTTGATGAGAGGTAGTGTTGACTTTGTGAGTTTCATCCGACAAATCTTTATATAATTCGGTTGTATCCTTTGTAGGGTTAATCGCTAGGAGATCACAAATTGCTTATCCTTTGACCGACTTCTGCTACTTGAAGTGCAGGTCGTATTGGGACAAGAACATAGGCTATCTCGCTAACTGCCAATTCATAGAAGCCGGTTACGTCATGAATACCTGGACTGGGTTGACATTGGAAATGACGTAGATCATCTGTCCAACCAGGTAGTGTCGTATTTTCTAAATTCCAAATACTAGGGTGAGGCACTCCTTCTTAATCATTAGATATCGCAATTCTGCACCTACCAGAGTCCGACTCAAGAAATATATTGCCTGCTCGTGACCAGTGTCATCGTCTTGTATGAGTAAAGCACTTAACGAGTGGTTCATCACCTTGACATAAATCAAGAATGACTTTCTTGACTTTGGTGCAACGAGAACATGATGATTTGTCAAATATGTTTTGATATCCTCAAACGCCTTCTGACAAGCATCATCCTAAATAAATAACACGCCCTTCTTCGTGAACTTGGAGAATGGTTGCCATTTCCCGAAGAGGTTCGAGATGAACTATCGGATGTAAGCCAGATGCCCTTGCAATCCTCTAAATTCTTTAAGGTTCCTCAAGGTTTGTAATTTGTGTATCGCCTTCACTTTATCGAGATCAATATGGATACCCTTCATGGTGATGACGAATACGAGGAACTTACCACTGGAAATTCCCAGGAAGGACTTGGTAGAGTTTATCTTTAATTGGTGACTCCGCATGAGATCGAACATTGTCCTCAAGTCTTTAATTTGGTCATCTTTGTTGCGGCTTTTCACGACCAAGTCATCGGCATAGTACTTGACGGTCTTCCGGAGGTGTTCCTAGAACATCTTCGTCATTACTCGTTAGTATGTGGCACCCGCGTTCTTCAAGCCAAAGGGTATGATTGTGTAGCAGAAGATGTCGAGCGGTGTTCTGAATGCGGTATGCTTTTCATCGTCCGAGTACATATTTATTTTATTATAACTTGAAAATTCATCCATGAAGGACATTCTCTCGAATTTGCACATGTTGTCAATGATGACATTCGTGATCAGAAGAGGAAAATCATCCTTTGAGCAAGCGGTGTTCAGGTCTCGGAAGTCAATACAGATTCTGATTTTTTCATTCTTTTTAAGGACCGGTACAATATTTGCTAGCTAATCGGGATGTTGTTCCTCCCTGATAAAGCCTGAGTCGATTAAGTTTTTGACTTCAGACTCGATCACCTCCATAATTTGCATACGAAACCGTCTTTGTTGTTGCTTGACAGGTTTAACATCCGGTTTTATGTTAAGGTGGTGCATCGCTATGTTTGGGTCAAGTCCTGGCATATCTTCATAATTCTAAGCAAAGACATCGATGTACTCCCTGATGAGGGAAATCAACTCCTCCTTCTCTTCTGGTGGACGGCTGTCGCTGACGAATATAGGCTTCAGATTCGTTTCATTGCCCATGTTCACCTGGACCACTTTGTCTTTGGTGAGAGGTTCTCTTTGTTCAAATCTATCACCATATTGGATATTCAGGTGATGGATGCAAGGATCTTCCCAAGTTGGCAATTGATCATCTTCCTTCATTGCGGCGGGATCGACCGTGGCCATATTCGACATTAGGCCTTTGAGCATTTCTTCAAGGCTGACGTTAGAGTTCCAATCTATAGAATCTGACGAATATTCATCATTACCTCGGTTGGATGACTAGTTGATGACTTGCCAACAACATTCGTTGTCAGATGAAGAGATATAGCCTAGACCCCTTTTATGTTTGCAATAATTGTGGGGCTTCCCTTTTGGGACATAGGTAGAGCAGGGTGGAACTCGGATACCTTGACCAAAACGAGAACCTTCACCAAGCGTGAGGTTGTATCCTTGCTTCTTCATATAGTCACGTGCTTGTGATCTGTATCTGAAAAAATGCTGACCAGGTCCTTCATCATTGACATTGGTTTCCAAGAAGAGATTAGAGGGCAGGGATGACTCCTCTTTACCAAAGATTATTTATTTTCCACCCCCTGCCTTTGTAGGTAAGACGAGGGTTGTTCCGAAGGAGTCTTGGACGCGCTTCTTTGTCATGCAAGATAACCAAAGCAGCATATGTATGTTAGGGTTATTATATAGTTCATGCATTACATCATTAAGACAAAGTGAGTACTCTAAATTGTTATTTATTACATAATCGACAAGTTACCAGTTACAACTTCCATCTGACGATTCGTCACTGTCAAGATCGATTACAAGAGGTTCAATGTTATTGAATACAAGACCTTCATCATAATTGAGCATGGTTTCAGTATCATCTTCTTCTCCGATGTCCGTTCCTAGAGCCGATGGTTTAGTATCAGATTCAGGACTATATAGAAGGAAGTCAGTAAAATAATTTTCTAACCTCTTGAATGGTTGCTTGTCTACGACCATCGTCTTGACCTCATTACTTTTGTCCACATACTTTAGACACTGATGGAGGGTGGAAGAAACTATAACATTGCTATGGATCCAAGGTCGGCCTAATAGCAAGTTATAAGAAGTCTCTGCATCAATCAAGTAACATGTGACTTCGGACTTTAAATCTCCAACTGGCACTTCACTCGGATTTTACCCAATAGCTTGGATCCACTATTGTTGAATCCATAGATAGCAGTGCCTGTGGAAGCCAACTTACTAGCAGGAATCTCGAGATGATACATTAATTGGAACGGCATGATGCTAACTATAGAACCTAGATCTACTTGGATTCGGTTGACAGTAGTTGAGCCAATGTACCCGGTGAAATATAAATGCCTATCATGCTTCGGGTTCCTCACTTGCATATCATCCTTTGTAAATGTGATGCATGTGAATTGTTTGGCTATCAGATTGCATTGTTGAACTGGTGGCTCTTGCTCTTCAGAGACTTGCTTAATCTAAGTGATGAAGACGTCAGAGTCAGCCAAAGCTTCTTGCAAAGATTCCATGGTATCTTTGAAAAGACACAACAACTCATATAGAGTAATCCTCATAGGAATGTTGGCCAGCTAGGCCATGATATCGAAGCGGTATAGAGTGTTTGAGTTTTTCAGTTTATCTCTTCCAATCGGTCGATTGAAACAAGACTTCTTCAGAATCTGAATCTCTTTGTGTTAAGGATCTTTTGTTTTGTCGTCATTCCCTTCTGCTTAGCATCTGGTTGTTGTTGGGGCTTGTCAGTTAGTTTGGGAGGAATTGAAAACACCCCCAACTCAGCTAAAGTTTTAGCATTCTTGTTATAAGTCTCTGGGTACTTGTACCGGTATTCGTTCCCACTCCTGGTAGCGAAGGCCGGTTCTTCATTGGCTTCGTGTTCGTCTTCTAAAAGAGGTAAAGTTAGGATTTCTTCATCGTCTTTTTCCAGACTTGCCGATGCAGGGCAACATGATTTTTCCTTACTCTTGGATTTCTTCTTAGAAGAGGATCCTGCCTACTATTCATCTTTAAGCAGGTCAGGATGAACACAAAGAACTTCACCGTTAGGGGACGTATGTGGTATGAGTCCCTTCTAGCGTTGTCCATGAGGGTCGTCGTTCACTAGCTTCATCTCCACCTTCGACACAGGCTTTGGTTGGAACCACGATAGAGGGATAGAGTCGAAACTGATGGACACTTTATTCGCACCCACTTTCTTTTTCTTAGGCTTCGCAGTTTTTATGCCATCATCGATCAAGGCTTGAATTCGATCTTTGAGAACGTAACAAGCCTTAGTAGGATGGTGGACCCTTCTATGATAAGCTCAATACTTTGGATCCAAAGTTTTCTTAACTTCCTCTTCATTCATGATTGGTGGTGGCTTGATTTTTTTATTATCGAAGAGGTACTTGAAGATGGCAGGGACTTCGTCTTCTTTGAATGAATATTCCTTAGGATATCTGGGCTTCAAAGTCTTAGATTGCCTTTGAGATTGTTGCGCTTGGTGTTGCAGTTGGAATGATGATTGGTGCGGTGACTGCTGTTACGGCTGTCATTATGATGTTTGGTGAGCATCCACGGTAGTTGCGGGTGCCTTTTCTCTGCCTCAAGGATTAAAATTCTTCTTTTAAGGATTGGACATCGGCTGACCTCTCTCAAGCTACTTTCTCTTGAGAAAGCATTCGGCCTATTCGTCGCGCATCTTTAACTTTTCTAAGTTTTGGATGGCACGATCCCCATAGCTTCTAAGACATACAGGGAGAGATTATTATGGCAAGTTTGAAGGATGAATTCCTCTGTGACCGGATCTCGACAATTCATTACCTTATTCCGAAAACGTTTGACGGATTTGTCGACTGATTCTCCATCTTTCTGTTTCTCATCCAGCAAAGTCCCAATTGAAATCTCAGTGTTATCATTGAAAAAAATTAGTGAGTAATGATATTTCTATGTCATCTCAGTTGTTAATACTCCACGACTTCAGATGATGGTACCAATTAAAGGTGGCCCCACGAAGGGTGCCTACGAATGACCGGACCATCAAGGCTTTATTTCCAGAGATCATACCCAAGTGAGACTTAAAGTATATCAAGTGTTGGGTTGGTGAGCCCTTCCCATCAAACTGCGTGAAGTTAATTAGATTGAACTTCGCCAGATACGGGATTGATTCTCACTCTCTCGGATATGGGCAAGGAATGTCGATCTTCTTTACCTTTTGAGCAGAGATCAACGCGTTGACTTTGCTTTCAAGGTATCTCATCTTCTTATCCTCACCTGCATCATTCTTCGGGCGATTCTGAGGAGGTTAAGGAGGCTCGACTGGACCACCCTCAGCGTTATTGTTGTTAGGAGGTGTGTCGGCAAAAATGATCTCGTCCATATCCGAGTCACTATCAACCACATTTGTCTGAACATGTGTGGTATTTGTGACGGCTGGACTCAGCCCGTTAACTCGGCTCTTGTTGTTGATAAGGTTGTTGAGCATGTAATTCCTTCATTTGCTGCATAGTCGACTCCATTTCCATTTTCATTTCAGCTATGATTTCTTCTCATTGCTTAGCTAGAGCTTCTTGAAGCATTTTAGCCAACTGATCAGGCATAATTGTGAATGCCTCCTTGGCTTGCCCTATGCTGGACGTTGTATCATCGGAAGTGATCACGAAGCAAGTATCCGAAGGTTCATCATCTGAAGATAACCCTTCATTCATTCTTCTGTAATCCCTGCGTCTGGTGGCCCTTAATTAGAGCTGAGACATTCTCTGAGAAAGCCCTTGATCAACTCTTCCTCCCAGGGAAAAGTCAGGGTCAGAATTGGTTGAATGCCACTTTCCTTTATCAGCCATGTTGATAGTGACTTCTGAGAATTCACCATCTTGGACGGCGGGCCTTCTCTTATGGAAACGTCTTAGCTTGGGCCTTGATGCCTCGGTGGAGAGTCTCTCAAATACTAAGACCCTTTGTGGAGTGGTCTTGGAGCAGCTACATTCAGATAATACTGCCCTGATGAGCCTCTCACATGAACAATGAGGACTCTTTTCTCGAACAGTCCTCTTTCGGGATTTATTCACACTCTCAGTCTGATAGTACAACTCATTGACATGATGACCGGAGTACCCTATTGTCTATTGGTGTGACTTCCTCCTTTGGGGACTTGTAGTCTTATTAACATTCTTAGGAAAATTTATCCTTGTCGAAGTCACATCAGGAGTTGCACGTTTGGAACCACCCCCTTGCGAGTGTGGAATCTCAATGGGCTCCTGGGCTTCGACACGAACCCCTAGGAGAGAGGTGACAGTAATTCTCCCATGAGGGGAGGTCTCTTTGTCTTTATCGGCACCTTGCATGAACAGGTACATCAAGGCTTCTGGGTCAATTTGGAGATGAGACACCTTTGAACAGCAGTTGACTTCATGGGAGGGTTCATACAACCCCCTAGCTGAGGAACTACCTGGGTTTTATTTATCGGACCTAAGTGTTTTTTCACTGGAGCTTTACCTCGATCTTCATACAAAGGATCAAGGCAATCCGTCATCGTGATTTTGAACTTTGATAGGTCAATACTACCGTGAGGCTTCATCGGTGGTGTAGCAGATGTAGTTGCAACAGACGGTTGAGGAACGAACATCGACGGAGTTGAAAAAGTAGCCTCGAGAACTTAGCTTTGGCCGAGACAGCGGTTAGTGTCTCGAACAATGCTCCTTTGGGCGAGACACTGGCTAGTGTCTCGGTTGAAGGAGATAATCCTCGCTGACTCCAAGCTTAATTTTCGGGTAAGTTTTGACTTTAGAATCCAAACTTTGTGGGCTTTTGTTGGTTCTTTGGCCACCATTTCCTTCTTCATTTCTTGTGTCTTTTGCGCAAGGACACGAGCGTGAGCGGCATTTGCACGATGCTTTTGGATGTGTTTCTTAAGAGTTGGACGAGCTCTTTTGATGAGAACTCATTCCTCCGTTGATAGTTTGGCCAAGATGTGAGTGGTTTGCCTTTGAGACAACTGGATCACTTAATGCTTCTTTGACTCTAGATCCGCATAGTAGCGAATTTCGTCAACTTGCTCCAAAGCCTTAGCAAGCTGACGAGCGCCGCACTGGCGTTATCTCTGACGAGCCCTCTTTGTCAGAGTCGACGAACTTTTATTCAATGACTCCTTAACTGGAGAGGAGCCGTTATGAGCATAGGTTCCGACATTGTTGATTGTCGAAGCAGCATTGCGAGGGGAAGCCACAGCAACGATTGAGCGAGAGTCATCACCCGTAGCCTTCATCGAAGTTGAAGACCGAAAAACCTTCTTTGAAGATAAAATCTTCCTGCATTTGTGGGGCGAAGAAGATTTTGAGGATGAGGATAATAGATACTCCTCAAAATTTGCTTGGTCCAATTCATACTCGACTGTGGATTCAATTAGAATTTTAATCGGTTGTGACATGTCGGTTTCGGTAGCAAGACCGATGGCTCCCACTGTGGTCACTAGCGTATTTGCGTCGGGAACAAATTTTATTGCATAATCTATTATAAACGTTTATCGATTACAATGGAAATAAAAAAGTGAGCTTTGTGCTTTGTAAAACTTCTCTTTACAATAAAACAAGATTATAAGAGTGCTCCCTAGAAACACACGCATGAACATTTATCGTTCGTTGCTTGCGTGGGATCTTGCATGTGTTAGGAATGCTTTAGCCTATGGATGATCGAATCACAGATCTAAGTTGAACCGTGAAGAAGGCTTTGGAGTCGATGTTTCGTTTTAGAAACAAGGACAGAAGTGGATATCCAACTAGGTGAGATAAAAACACTCTTCTCAAGATCAAGTCAAAGCTTAGATCTCGAGAAAACACCAAAGGCTCTTGAGGATGCTTGAAAACAATAAAGACTCTCTCTCTTGCTTAAAATTCTCCAAAAAGCTCAAGTATCTACCAAGAATCTCCTTGGTCCCTGTGCATATGGGTGCTAGGGAAATATTTATAGATTTTAGGAGCTGCTATTGAAGATAGAAAGTTAAAACAAACCTGAACTGACAACCCATGTTTCCGAGACAGATTCCGTGTATCGGAAACAGTGCATTGTCCTAGGCAGTTTTGTAACCGTCGCTCACTCTGTTAAATGCCATGATTTCTGTAGTTATGGATGGATTTCTAGTTTGTAACTACCTCCCCACATTTACGGATGATACCCAGCAGTTATGAAGCCACGTGAATCGTACAAATCTCAAGAAAACCGACACAAAACAACGTGACCCTATCACATAGTTTTCGAGACAATTTCCATGTCTTGGAAACTAGGTGTTGCCTCATAGCTTCCGAGACAAATTCCTTGTCTCGGAAACTATGTGCTATCTCATAGTTTCCTAGACAACTTCTTTGTCTCGAAAATTGTATGATGTCCTCTTGTTTTCATCATTTTACATTTTTGTGCATTCCTTAGTTGGTCTTTAGTATTGGATGATCCTCTTTGACTCAGATGATGAATTTTATCATCTTTTCTCCATCTCGAGCTGTGTGCAATAACTTATAGCATTTTTTTTGATTTTTTGCCTTAATAGGGGGGGGAAAAACAGGGGGGAATGCCCAGCGAGAGTTGTAGTTATCACAGGAAAAATATGTTGAATGGGTAATTGATAGATTCAACATAAATGATACCAAGTCAGTCAGTACTCCTCTTGTAGGTCATTTGAAGCTTAGCAAAAAATTATGTCCGACTACAGATGAGGAAAAGAGTGAGTTGGAGAATATTCCTTACTCTTCAGCTCAGTTTTCCGATTGCAGTGATTTAAAAACCCTTGTCTTTAGAACGACAATGCCATCGATGGTATGGTGTTGGTTTCTCCACGGGTATTAGAGATTTTTAGTGAGATAGATTTTAGAGTTTTGGTGCCCTAGAGGTAACACTGTATCTTTCTCTTGTGTTTTAATCCTTAAGTGCAGGTGTAACTTGGAGGGATTGTACTCTTGATTCATAGTGAAATATTTCTCTCTAGATTGCCCCGTGGTCGTAGGCATGATTTGCCAAACCACGTTAAATCTTGGTATTTTCTTGCTTGTGGTATTTTCAATAGTGTCGTTATTCGTATAGTGTTTAATTCCGTAGATTAATCTCTATAAAATCCCTAACAGAATGTATTTTAATAAAATAATTCATATATATATCCAATGTTAAACAACATCAAAAGATTTAGCTTAAGGAGCTAGAAGAATAGAATATTTGCAATAATACTTGTATCCAAGCTATGAGCTTCATAAACTTATAAGAAGGTGAGTGATATAAAATGACAAATTAATTTATTTTGTCAAATAATTTATTACAAATCATGAAAGACAACGGGAATCAGAAGGATCATATACCCATCCTAAATAAATATTATATTTCTCCTAGAGATTCTCATAGCTAAATATTTTTAGAGTTGATGTGTAGGATAAATTTAACAACAAATAACCCAAACCAGTTCATTGAGGGATAAACTTGCTATAAACTTCACTCTTATAAAATTGATGTCACATGTGCCTTAAGCTATGCTTCTGTTTAAGGGTTAATTTTAGAAAACTCCCTCTCAACTATGAAGGGCATGTCAATCTCCCCTTTCATGAGTAAATCTTTGCCAAGTTTTGGGTGTTTTGTAGATAATCTATCTCAACTTATAAAAATTTAATTTAACATTTGAGAACTTTTCTCACTTAAACCAAGCCTCTCAAAAACTAATATCATTGAGTCTTATCAATTATGTGACAAGTTCTTGACTTGAAAAGACCAAAATATCAATCAATCATAAAGAATTACATTGACTTTTGCCATATGAAAGAAAAAGAGGTGATATAGAGGGAAAAAGAATTGTAAATCAGTTGTGGTCCTTTTATTATTGGTTGAAGGTTTTTTTAATTAAAATTATTTTCCTCAACAGGGTATTTTGTCCAAATAACATATTGTAGTAACTATGTTAAGGGGGCTTGTTGATAGAAGTGTAAAAGATTAGGGGAGTTTCTATGAGACACGTTATAGTTGAGATGTGTTATGTAAAATTGTACCAAAATTGAGAGGGGTTATCTATAACACCCTCATAATAAGCGGGTTTTGTCAAATTGAATCAGTTGAGTTTGTTTTTTAAGACAATCCCCATAGTTGGGAGGGTTTTTTAAAAGAGTAATTCTTCTTTTAAATATTAAAATATTAATAATTTAATATTAGTCCCTAAAATTATGAGCAATTTAAAGCATTTTAGGGAATAACATAAAATCATTGCATATTTAAAATCAATGAACTAATATCTAAATAACCTTTACATGTTTGCTCTTAGGCATCCTATGAAATATTGGCCGATATATTGTTATATCGGCCAATATATTGGTTAAAGACATTATCTCGGTAATATTTTATATTGTTTTCTTTTGTTTGGTGTTTTTTTGATATATCAACCGTTATTGAAAATATGACCGATATATATATTCACTACCACATAATTGATCTATTACAGCGGTTAAGGCGTAACGGTTTTAACTGTTATGTTAGATATCTATCGTAACGATTTGTAGTATCTAATACAACATTTAATGAAAAACGTTGCCATAGACCAAATAATTGTTCCTAGGCTTAATAATTGTTGGAGGGTTTCGGAGTTAAGTTTGTAAAGCCCATCGTCCCGACCACTTAAACGAAATCTCTCTCTCTCTCAAATGAAACCCCTAAAATCACCGCCAAAATTTTCCGCTCCCTAAAATCGTCGTGGCCAAGGTCATCCGGTTTGGGAGCTTTCTAGGGTTTACTCTTTCATTCCTAATCTCTTCGCCGTCTGATTTCGTCGTCGAGCTCATAGCTAATCTCGTCGTCGAGCTGCTGGTCTCGTCTCTGATCGCAACTCTGATTTCCTCATCCAGATCGTAGTTAATCTCGTCATCGAGCTGTTGGTCTCGTCTCTGATCTCAACTCCGATTTCGTCGTCGTGCTCGAAGCTAATCCGTCTCCAATCTTGTTGAACTGAGGTACCTCATTTGGACTCTCAGGTACCAACTGTTGGCCTTCTTGTTTTGATGATGTTTAACAAACAATTTATCATTAATGTTGTTTGTCTAGTATTTATGTTTTCCTATGTATTGTAGACAAACAACGTAGTTGGAGGATGGATGGAATAGAGCTTCAACGATCATATCCAAAGGAGGTTGGAGGAATTGTGGAGTGAAGCAACGTACAATTCAAGTTCAAGATCCAAGTTTAGCTTCATCCGCAACGTGTACCAAGTTGAGCTCAATGAAGATCAAGATCAAGCTTGGGTACTTTCGTTTAGGATTTATATTATGTGTGTTAAGTATGCTAAGCTCAATTATCTATACACACACATCTATTGATTTCATAGTATATATATAGTTTATATATATATATACATACACGTGTTTTGGTTTTTATGATATTACATACTCTATTGTGTTTTTAGTACTTATTACATAGAATATGTAATTTTGTGAAAATATTGTCTTATTAGTTTATAGATTTCAATATCAGTTTATACATGTTTTACTAAGTCTATAAAAACATTTTACAAAGTTTTAAAAGTTGGTTCATGTCAAAACATCAAAATTCAAGTATCTCATATTTTCATGTTTTGGACTATTTTGCAAAATGATGATATTTTTCATTTGGGAGGTCTTTTCTGATAACCAGTCACTGTAGCATGTTTATTATCATGTCTACAATCATTTCTCAAAGTTTTATATTTTTTGTAATTTATTTGATATTTTTAAACAGTGTTTTAAAATCAGCAAAACATGTTTTTTCATGTGTCAGATTTCGGTCGACCGCACCGGTCGACCGATCATTTGATCTTTCTTCACTGGGCGACAGAGAGTCTATCGGTCGACCGGTCCTGTGTCAGATTTCGGTCGACCGCACCGGTCGACCGATCATTTGATCTTTCTTCACTGGGCGATAGAGAGTCTGTCGGTCGACCGCACCGGTCGACCGACGAAGTCTCTGCTTGTTTTCTTTTGTTTTCGACCTGGATAGCGGTCGACCGAAATTTTCGTCGGTCGACCGAATGATTTCGTCGGTCGACCGAATGATTTCGTCGGTCGACCGATTGATTTCGTCGGTCGACCGCCGCTCAGTCTGACTGCTTCCAACGGCTATTTTTGTTACCATTGCTGGGGTGTTTTTGGTCTTTTGTTTTGGGAGTTTTGGCTGAGTTTTGAGAGGGTATAAATACCCCATTGCTGTCATCTTTCAAAATGATAAGAGAATGGTTTAAAAGATTTTAACAAGGGTTTAAACTTGTTTAGTGTTTGTCTAAGTTTGTTTTAAGAAGCTTTTAAGCATTTGAGTGTTTCGGTTTTGTGATTCAATTCTACAAGAGCTTGAGGAGATCATCTATTGGTGTTTAGGCATTCAACTATTCTCCCTCCAACTCTTGATATATTGAGAAGTTTTCTAAACTCTATTTCTAGCTATTTTATATATTTGATTATCATTGTTATTTAGCTAGAACTACATTGAGTTTAGTTTTGATTTATATCTCTTTGTTCACACACAACCTTTTGAGCTTATTGTATTTACATTCATAGTATAATTTGGGGTTGTGGGTTTGTGACTAAGAGTTGTGCTTAATTGAGTTCTCACCTTGTTTAGAGAACAATCATATAGGATATATCTCATTGTTCATATTGTTTATCCTAGCTTACATATCTTGTTACATTTCATACTTACTAAGATAACTTGTGAATAAGTTTTAATTGGCATTTAATCGGATTAGATTAGCATAAGACCCTAATCACCCCCCCTCTAGGGTCTAACACCAACCCAAATTTATGTATTTTTGAAGATTAGTGACTCATCCTATCCAAATCAGATCCTGGCCTATCTACAAGTGTGAGATAGATGGAATAGCCTCAAATCCTTTCAAGAGAATTTGTTCAATTTAAAAACCCACTTTATTGAAGTTATTTGCTTCATTTGAAGTGCTAAAAATCAAAATGAAATGAATTTGAATTTTCTTGCATACGCATCAACTACCACAAAACTGATGACTGTGATATGTATGGTTAGGTCAATCATTGCAAGGGGAACTGTCACTACTTTGCCACCTCAATTACATAGTTTAATCCATTAGCCCTCTGTTTTCATTTTTATAGTAAGTTTGAACTGCAAGTATCATGCTTGTGTGCTCCCTGACACCGGAATGTATGACTTTTCAGGTGAAATCAGTGAAGGTCAGGGCGTCCAGAAACAATAATACTGGATGTGGAATTGACGGGAACTTCTTAAAATGAATGGTCAACTCATGTGTTCTTTATTACCTGAACAATGCAGATTGATTGGGCGCCCTGCTAGAGATCCTGTATAACTTAAGTGACTGCAGATTTTATCTAAGGCGTCGCTCTTTTTTGATACACTAGGTCTTCTTTGGACTCTCAGGTACCTCAGTTCCTTTCATTAGGGAAATTGTTTAGTTGTTAAACTGTTTATGGTTAGTTTACAGGAGAAGGTTAATTTTTGTGGATTTGCCATGCATATGGTTTCTAATCGTTAATTCAATTTTCCTTTTTAGTCTCATTTTAAAGATTTTTGTTTTCTTGTTATTTTGGATTGTAGAAAAAATGCAGGTAGGGTTGTTTCTTATTTACTTTTGAAGGAAAAGTTGTGCCTTATTTTTTTAATTTCTGTAAATGTTGCACATGTAAGAGGATCATGTGCCTTGTAAGTGAATGATCATGTATAATTTTCTTGTAAAATCTATTATAGCAGATTGTGCTAAGTAGTAAAATGATGTTAAATGAGGGGAAAAACTTTGCCACCGCTAAATGTTTATTAGCGCATGTATATTTGGAGCTTGACATGTGAAGCAATGAGACAAGCTGATACTTGGAAGGCCATTTACATCAACCTGACATGTGTGATAGCAAGTTTGTTTTCGCTTGTTAGGCGTTTAAATTTTTTAAACTATATGTTTTTCTTTTAATATAGTCAAGGATATTACAGTGAGGAATTGGTCCATTTGCACACCTCCTCTAAGACTGGGAACTCTTGCCTCCCCTTTGTTGTCCCCCCTCTTTATCACTTCACCAACAACTCATTTGCACATTTTCAATTTGAACACACATATGTGTGGAATATTCATTATGGAATCCAGAATATGCTAAAATATTAACTTCAGTTTTACATTTATAGGTATGCTTACACCATAGTATCCTATAATGTAATTGATCATCTCACAGGAATGCATGTTTGTCAATGCCTTTAGTACTTTCATTGCTGGAGTTGTATACTTTCTCCGTTCTAAATCATCCAAACCGTCTCCTATAAGCCACACCTGTGAAGGTATCGTAGTGTTCGCTACTGTCATGGCTTTCTGATCATGTATCTCCTAAACTGATAGTTTTGGATGCACTAGTGTCGTGTGGCCTTATATTTCATCTACTTTGTCATAAATGCTAGCTTTCTATTGTCTCATGAAAATTCTCCTGGAGACTATTGATGGTTTATGGCATGGACAATCAGATTATTGTATCGAACAAGAATGTGTAAAAGATATTGAATTAGATTATAGAGTAGGTATATGATAAATCTCTTCTAATCTCATAGAATTTATTGTTGTGCATGATACACAAACTGATGGACATAGTACTTAGTGCACCATGTTGACTAGTGCTAGAATTTATTGTTGTGCATGATACCAAATTTTTTAGTTTCTCTTAACTGTATTAACTAAGTACTATAGTTTCTCTTGTTGCAATTTAGTTATCACAATTTACTTATTAGAAGTTCTATGACTCGTTTCAGTTACTTCTTCTTTAGTTTCTGTAGTGTTTTCTTGACTCGTTTCAGTTACTTCTTCTTTTTCCTCGTTGCTTTCTTCTCGCTCTCCAGTTACTTCTTCTTTTTCCTCGTTGCTTTCTTCTCGCTCTCCTTTGTGTTCTTCTGCCTCTGATGTGGTTTCATTCTCATTTTGATGGTTTGTTGCTTTCTTCTCGCTCTCCTTTGTGTTCTTCTGCCTCTGATGTGGTTTCATTCTCATTTTGATGGTTTTCTGAAGTTGCAACATTTCTGAAATTAACCCTTCTTTGAACCTGAGCAGACATAGTAGTGGCATTCCCCTAACAAAATTTATCATGCTCTTTAATGTGGCTATGTAGAAGTTCAACTTATATCAAACTAATCGTCGTATTTTTATTAATTAAGTAATTAATTTTGAGAAGAGCAGTGAGACGCAATCGATACATTATGGAGCAAAAACATTCAAACATGTTTAGTGACCTGTCTACAGTTATGCATCTTGTGTTGAAGTAAATATGGTCATTTAGGCATATTTTTTCCATCCCAGTATGTATGTCACTGCGACATGTGCAATGCATTATGTCATGGTACTAAGCCATTTTAGAGAACCAATACAAAAGGAAGCCCCTGAATGATCTTAAAAAGAGAAATCCTGTTGGGAATATAGGCTGTTTAGAGTATAATTATCACAAAATGCAGTTTTAACAGAATTAGATAATGATTCAAAATAGATATAAATTTAAACTGAGTTTAGAATATAGCCTGATGGTCGAGGCGTGCAAGCACTGTCCCAAGAAACTAATTGCCCCCTCTCGTACAGGGCTACGCGGCAAAAGTTCCCGGAGATACAACGACCCTCGGTCAGGTGACCTCCTTCTCGTCGGCACGAGCTTCAAGAAGGCTTTGTGAATTCTTCGTGACTTTCAGGGAACCAGCAGAATATAGTAACAAGTATAGAGTAGAGAAGAAGAGGTTTTGTGCTTTTTCACATTGTATCAAACTCTACAGATTTAGGTCCTTTTATAGGCTTAAAACATCCGTTACTCATAAATCCGCAATTAATTTATTTTAATTACCGATTTTAATTCTCATAAAAAAAATATTTTCCGTTTTGATTCTGATTTAAATCTCATGAATATTACCGTTTCAAAATTTAATTCTCTTAACCGTTACAAAACATTTATCACATGTTAATTGTTCAAAAATAAATATTACATTTTAATTATTCAAAAATAAAAATGTATCAGATTAAATGCCCATTAATCCGGAGCGGCATTCGTGTCCGCAGGTCGTGTGCGCGCGCCACCCGACCCGAACCCGAGCCCGGCCCGGCCGGCGCGCGCGTGTGTGGTGTGGAGCATAACCTTAGTTTTCTTCTAGGCATAGGAGAGAAAGGGAAGGCTTATAAAGAGCCTATCTTCCCATCTCTTTTCCAATGTAGGACTAAAGTTTTCCTCCTTTCCTCTACAAACCCAAGTTTTAAGTTATCTTTATTATATAACTCCAACAAATCCATCGTCCAATGTTGACAAAACTTACCAGTCTCCTTAGTATATAGGATGTATGTTTACAGAAAATGTTGTCAAAGTGCAACGTACATGGAGGGGCGTTAATGCAAAATTCTAAAGTCACTTTTGGGATCATGTTCAAGCAATTAATGATGCCAACTAGAATGTCTTAGAAATAGCTACCCACTAAAATCATTTTGTAGAAGAAGGAAATATGTCAAATGGAGAAGAATCTACCAGATATTGTGGGATTATTTAAAGTTAAGAACAAATTAAGCATGGCTAACAAATTAAGAAGAACTAATGTACTACCACGTGGAAAAATCTTAAAGTTTATTTTGAAGGATAGAGATAAACAGAAGTGGTCCAAATTCAGGTCTAAGTCCTGTCCAAGTCAGATAGGAAAGATGAGAAGAATTAAAATGGATACAGCAAAAGATCCAAAGACATTTTACTCTGAAGAAGGTGCGCATTATAATCAGAAATCAAATAAATACCTCACAAACCCAAATAAAATACATTAAAATAGCAGTTTTATTTATGTTTTTAAACCCTTCATTATATTGCCAGAAATGTAGGTATACATCGTCTCATATAATATAATGTTTTTAAACCCTTCATTATATAGTTTAAAAGTTAAAATTTATCTTTGCAGTAAATTGTGAATCTGAGGATCATGGTTTGGACTTTGAAGAAACTGTAGCCATCTATTTTGCTCTAATGGAAGGTTTAATTTGATGCAGGTGAGTGATTTTCTCTTTCTCTTTTTTAAAATAAAAAATTTGGTCGCCTTATTTACCAATGATATTTGATACGTTTCTTTATTTTTTGTAGGGGATATAAAAACTTAAATAGGAGAAAAGTGTTGCTTTAGCCTTATTGTTGCATTTTGTGATGGTTAATACAAGGTCAATATTTTTTCCTTATAATGGTTAGTTTAAAAAATTACCTTTCCAGTTTGTTTCTAACATGATATTTGATACGTTTCTTTATTTTTTGCAGGGGATATAAAGACATAAATAGGAGAATGCGGTCAAGATGGTTTTGATATATGAATCTTTTGAAACAGACTTATACTTGTGAATTGATCATATTTTGATGGTTGTGAATTGATCATAGGTTGAAGTTATCTTGTAACTACTTATTTTTGAATGATGGGCTTAAAACATATGAATGCTTCATTATTTTTTGAAGTTATCTTGTAACTACTTATTTTTGAATGATGGGCTTAAAACATATGAATGCTTCATTATTTTTCATTTTGATGATTTTTGAATGATGGGCTTAAAACATATGAATGCTTCATTATTTTTCATTTTGATGATATCTTAATGTATTGTGATCTTATTCCATTTTTATTTTGGTTTACGTAACTACGCTTGCTTATTGGTCAAATTTCTTGAAAAGTATCGATATAACCCTATAAAACTGTTGCCATAGCCCTATAAAAATGTTGCCATAGCCAAGCAAAACGTCGCATTAGCTACAAAACAACTGTTGCATTTGCTCCCTGATTTTGAAAAACCCGTTACCATTGTGCACGAAACCGCGACATTAGGTATCAAGAAACTATCGTTGGAACCTGTTGCATTTGCAATAACTGTTGCCTTTGTGTATGGAACTGCTACATTAGGCATAAGTAAACCGCTACAGAAAACGTTGTATTTTGTGAAAACGTTGCGTTAGCCTCGTCTTAGAAACAGTTGCATTAGGTTGTGAAACCGTTGTCTTATGGCTAGGGCAACGACAGCAATGAAGACAGTTCGTTAACCGCTGTGTTTGTGCAATTACAATGGTTTATATGTTAACGCGACAATTTTAAACCGTTGCGTTAGAGCAAGATATTGAGAAAATCATGTCATTTTTAATTTGATTGTGTGGTCGGATCTGGATCATATTTGGAAACAAAATCGGAACCCACAAAACCCACAAAGACCACAACTCTTCTCCCAAATCTCTCCACTCTCGGCTCTCCCAAATATTAAGCATATATCTTGATGCAAATTCTTATGTTTAAAATTTATTAATATGTTAGATTACATATTACAATGCATATATCTTGATGCAAATTCTTATGTTTAAAATTTATTAATATGTTAGATTACATATTACAATGTCATGTTATGTATGAATATTATCTCATTATGTTTAAAATTTATTAATATGTTAGATTACATATTACAATGTCATGTTATGTATGAATATTATCTCATTTGACACCCAATATTACATACAAATCCCTGATTTTTGCATTTCTATATCATGAATTTTATTTGTTCAATATTTATTTGATGTACAACACTTTGTAGTAATCTTTCAGAAGCCTCTTCTAAAGTTTTCTAAGTAAAGTATATAATTTTAGGAAATAATTCAAAATCTTAAGACTCATTCAAAATATGATACTTCAAATTTTCCACACCTCCTCTACTATATAAATATAAGCTAAGCATCTGGCCTTATATTGTATGATGAATATTATTTATCAATTGGATCATATACTATTGTTTGTGAATAATAAAGGTTTTAAATCTTTTATAGGCTTAACTAAACTTAAATACCTTATAGTTTATCACAATTTTATTTATATACCTCCATTTGTATCTTGTTGCCCTTTTTAAAAGAAAATTAGATAACGTATCTTGTTGCACTTAAATATCATATATAATGTTTTTCAAAATTTAATGTTTGCACATTCTGTCCTGTTACCTAAACATAATAATGCTCTTTGTACTTTTTTTATATGAGTTTCATGATATAATTTTAGGACAAATCTATATTTTCTACTCTTTCCATAAATACTTTAATGACATGTAATTAATTATTAATATATTATTTTACATAATAACTAATATGATGTAGAGTTATACAATAACGTTGGAAGTTTTAGGGACCAAATTATACAAACTTAAAATGACATATAATATAATTAATTAACAATGATAATTAATTTAGTTTAGTTAGTATTGGGATGTAATATTAACAAAAAATAGAGATAGTATAGTCCTTAGAAAGTTTTTCATAACTCTCACTTTTAAGGGGGGTATGATATGATATAATATGATATGATGATTGTATCTTTCATCCTCTCCTCATAAATCTTTTTAAGCCATGAGAAGAGCCGAGAGGTTATTCCCGTCACTCGCACGAGAACAGGAGCGGAAGAGAAGGAATATGGAGCGGAGGAAGAGATAAGGACGAGATAACAGGACATTTAATCGCGTTTTTTTAATTAAGGATTAAGGATATGCTATTAGGAGGGATCACCCACCGCAGGGAGGTTTAGGAAAGAAAATAGATATATGCAATTACACCCCAAACACATTTATATTTGTAAATACAATAAATTTGAATAATTAAGTAAAAAAACTCAATCTTTTCTTTACTTGTCCCAATAGAAAATTACTCTGGCGGAATTAACGCCACTGATAAATCCAAAACACGAAAAGTTTAGAAGAGCAAATAGCTGTACAAAATAAATAAGATAAAAATATGTCCTAAAAAATTCCGTCATTGTAATTTTCTAGTTAAAAATAATTTATGATATGTTTGTAAAAAAATCTCCCATAATTTATCTTTATTTTAATTTGTGCTCAATCTAACAATATGCTTTTACGTTTCACCAGAACTTTCCACCGTCAAAGCTACGTGTGTTGACTGCTTCCTTCTTTTTGACATTATTTTATCCTCTCCCTATAAACACGCGAGCCTTTTTTTTTATCATCCCCAAAATCTCAAAGATCCCCATTTTTTTCCCAATCCAATCAAATTCAATCCGTAGCCTAATCTGATCTCTCTCTCGATCCAAAATTCATCCCAGTTCTCTCTCTCTCTCTCTCCCTCTCCCTTCCCTTTTTCAGATTCTCCACTGACTATCGAAATTGGAGCCAGTTACGGTTTGATCTGAAGAGCATCGACTATGCCTCCGATGCTCGGCGGAGGTCTCCTTCTCGTTCGATCCATGGCCATGGAGCTCTTTGTTGTGATCTCTGTTGATGAAAGTAGTAATTGTAGTAGTAGTAGTAGTGATCGTTCAAACCGTCTTAAAAAGCTCGAGAAGTGGAATCGACGTGGTAATCTTAGCTAACATTAGGTTTCCCTTGGAACCCTAGTTGTCTTCTTCTTCTTCTTCTCGCTTTCTTTCGTTCTGCGATCTTTTTTCTTCTTCTTGCGAGTTTCTGAATTCGGGTGTTGTGGCTGGATTTGGGGAGATTCTTGAAAAAGGGAAGAAATTTGAAGCGTTGGGTTATTGGACCAGTCAAATCTTAACGGAGGTAATAAATCTTGAAGCTATTGATCAATCTTGTTGTTATGTGCGTTAATCTTTCTAGCTGTTTATGCTGGTAGAGGGGGAAACAAGGACACGTGAATTTAGAATGGAATAATGTTGTTCTGTGTTAAAATCGTAAGGTCACTGCCGAATTCACTTATCTTATATTGTTTCTTATTGGTTGCTTGATTCCGAATTCACTTATCTTATATTGTTTCTTATTGGTTGCTTGAGTTTCATTAGGTCCTTACTTGGTACCTTGTGGCCTACAATTTACAAAATTAAATGGAAATCCATCCTTTCAACTCGGTTCTGGGACCTGTTGATAATTACTTCCTGAAATCTTTCTCATCATTTTTATGATGCCATAATACATTTCATCGAGATCATTTTACTCAACGGGTACTGAACAACAAAGCCTTTCTCTGAAGTTTTAGGGATATGTTACATGAATCCTATTCTTGCAATCATTTCTATTAAAGACTATTTTCTCCACTAAGTTAAGATCAGTGTACTAATTATTTTTAATGCTGCAGATCCTACTTTCCCCCCTAAAATATTAGTCTTGTCCCTTCTTACCCCCCTTACCCACCTGGTCTTTTTTTTAGTCTTTGCATCCTCCTAACCTATTACCCTGCTTACCCCCTAGACTAGCCCCCTAGACTTTTTTTTGTGACACCTTGCTTCCTAAACTATTGAATTCTTCTCTGCTTACGAACTATCAAATTTAGTAACTGTTACCACTTCATATTTGTTACTTTGTGGATGCTTTAAGTGGATTTATGAAGAGGAAATTGATAGTTCAAGAGGTAATGTGGGACTGAAAATAGTTCATGGGATAAGCAGGGATGCCCCTAATAGTTTAGGGGGTAAGGTGAGACAAGAAATAATTTATGGGGTAAGTAGGCACCAGTTTAATAGTTCAGGGTTTAAGTACTGGCCGAAGCCTATTTTTTTAATAACATGCATTCTTGTTTCAATTAACAATTATCATTACTCGAGACCTCCTGTCTTTCTATCCAGAAGAAATCAAATGCAATTTTGGCTTGATTGGTCAAACGATTCATTTATCTGTAGTATAAGTTAAGCTGTTATTGTCTTTCTCTTGTAGTCACTTTGTAGGTTCAATGCTATTTTCTCAGTATCAGTAGATCTTTTTTATGAAGCGATATTATTAGGATTCATACTTATCTTTAAATTTGTTCAGAGTTGTCGCCTATGTTGGTTCCAAGTTGAGATATCATTTTAACCATATATTATTCTCATTGCTAGGATCTGCTGAAAATCTTTGATTAAGAAATAATAACACAAATATTTTTGTTGTTTGCTTCTATTACATTTTTATATTTTTCATTACAAGTTTGAACTTTTGCAGTAGTTTGCTCCTTTTGTTGATATAATAATAAGATGGATTGATTGTATTAACAGAAAACACTTGATGTGCTACACGCCCCTGTTGGTCTATGCATGCATTCCCTATTAGTTTATGATCGATTAGCTTCGTAATGGCGTTTTAAGTAATGAAAGAGCATCATTTGATTGCTTAAAGGTGTTTTCTATTTTCAGACCTTAGCATTTTTGGTGTGGGCTTAACAGTGTAAAAAATTGTTTGAGCCTATCTTCTTCTTCTTCTTCTTTTGAGTCTATATTGATTCTTGTTCAAAGTATGTTGAAAGTCAAAACAGTCCTCTCAGCTAGTATTGTATATGGGTGGTGCCATTATTTTGG